>NW_020221749.1:0-2809 GCF_003070985.1 Temnothorax curvispinosus
CAAACGTTGCGTTCGTAATAGAAAAAATCAACACGTAATTGGCCAAGAGTTGATATTGTTACAAGGGCGTACTGCGTCTGTCATATTAATTAAAGTTACCTGTCAGAGTGCGATCAAGTGGATAGTTCAAGATCAACTGCGAAACTCGGTTTTTTCCAGTCGTTTGCATCGGTTTCCTTGCTTGGTTCTTCTTCTCTTAATTTCTTCTTCCGTCTCTCTTAAAAATCTGTCTGGATGGGAAAAGTTAATGGACGAAGTTGACGGTTCAATCCCGGTAAAAGAACAGAAAGTGTACAAAGGATATAAGGTTCGGACTTCTGGCGGATGCTTTACAGCCGGTGAACCAACCGGAATTTAAAATTATAATAAACTTTGTAACTTTTTTCCGCAACTATCAACCTGAAATTTTAAAAAGTTTAGTCAATTTCTTAAGTTTTAGTAATATGTATCGTATTGAGGCGGTAAATGGACAAAATACTTTTTTTTAGAAAACAATACACTTTGACTTTTTTTACTTAATGTTAGAGAATAAATAAAAGCAACTAAATACAGTTACATCAACAGATAATGGAATTGTTTCTAAACGTTCTTTGAGATGAGATAAAAGCTTTAAAAACTCGTGTTTTCTTAAAATAATTTTGTTATTTTGTATTGAGTTACTATCGTGAAGGAACAGAAAGTAAATGAACATCAACTTTTTCGTGAAATCATTTGATGATAACTGTCATTGCCAAACGTAGAAAGATATATAAGATATATAAGATAAATGATATATAGAAATATTTTTATATTTTGTACATATTTTTCGCACATCTCCAATTAAATCTATCTAATTCTGTATCTGAAAATCAAATAGTCATAAATGCTTTAAAAGTCATAATTATGAATGACTTTTAAGATAAATTAATCAAAAATAAATCAAGTTAAATATATACTGAAGTATAGTTAAATACTTAAATTTAAGTTTAAATACATCTATATGTGTAATATTTTCAGATATGAAATTGATTACTTTTGATTTGCTTTCTTTTCCGGGTGTAAGTTTATCAAATAGATTAATGATCTATCTTTATACAGGAAGATTGTCACCAAAGAAGATATATGTTGTCAGATATCAAGTGTTACCCACTCACGAAATTATTCAGATTGGAAATGCTTACACTCCGATAATAAATTAAATTTGACGTTAACCCGACATCCGTTCTGATTGTTATAGTGATCTCATTTAATCACTAATTGTCTGTAAATTCATTTAGGGATTATATTGACGAATGGATCGCATAATTAGACTGGCTCTATCGGCTTGCACAAACTGAACTTGACTAAGCGGAACGTTAGAGAAAGAGAATACCAATTAATCGACATTATAGGAAATTATATGTTTATCGGCCATGCAAATATTTATATCCGCTGCATTAATGAACCAAATTCTTATCGATATAGTCATATAGTGCACTTGCTTCAAAACGAAACAGATTCATTATCGTTAATTGCCGCTAATGAAGCGGCAATTTTTATTTTACGTTCTATTTTTATCCAGGTAATGATACACCTGCTTCTTCTCAATATTTTATATCGATTTTATATGTATATTTTTCGTTTCTTGATTTTGTTATAGAAAATTAATCTTGCATAAACATTGATATGTTTAAATTCGTTATTTTTTCTCCCTACACGTTTGATTCATCTATTACTCGTATGAGATACGTGATACGTGATAAGTTTTTACGACGTCTTAATTATTCGTGCGATACACGTAGGTCGTAGCTATGTGGGTAGGTTGCTTGTCGGATATTACACGAAACACAGGTATATGGGTGGAAACAAGATGAATCAGTCTCTGCAGGATTTCGGTGGGTTATGCTTCTAGAGACTTAATTCGTCTCTTGGGGATTATTGCCTTGAAAGGGTGAAATATCCAGGGAGCAAGATTGCTGATATTTCTGTTTTCAAAAAGGAATATTTCATATATTTTAAATATAGAATTTTCTCACGAAAATATTCGATCATAAATTTATTAGATTATGCATATTTTTCGGGAAAATAAATTATTAATAAAAAATTTTCAAATAATATAAAAAAATGTTTAAATGGTTTAATTTCATAAAAATTATTTTTTTATTAATGTTAAAAAAGTGAACATTTTCTTTTTTTATGTTAAATATTATTTATTTGGAAAATATTGAGACAAAAGTTAATAGAAAAGAGAATAGTTTTCTAATTCGTTTATCATGTTCTTATAAATAGATTTTGGTCGTTTTAAACTACTTAGCTTATAAATAGAGTTTATATTCTTTCGCTTTGTATAATTGCATAATTTTGTCACATAAAACTGTTCTCAATGAGCACTGCTTTTGAGGATAGCACTGCTGTATGATGAAATATTTTTTGGAAATAGAAATATTAGATGTTATCTCCATACATTTCAAAAGATATGAAACAATTATTTCGGGAATCAGTACCTTAGTACAGGTACACAAGGAGAGAAAAATCGTGCTAGAAAATAACATCGGAAAGGCGTCACGCTATCAAGGTTCGGTGATCCATTCTAAAACGAGACAAAACAGTCGAGCACCGTGACAAAGCTTTAAGATAGCCAAGCCAACGCAACATATCCTATCTATCGTTGAGAAAGATAACTTCAGACAATCCTGATGAAAACTTCGCAAGATTTAGTGAAATAGATACACAAATACCTTTGTGCACAAAAAAAAGGAAAAAAGTAACATTGTCTTAGACGTCTTAGTTTATAGGGAGTATATAGTGGACCGCGAATTGAATAAGTAATTTGTTTCTCTATTTGTCTCAC
>NW_020221750.1:0-3163 GCF_003070985.1 Temnothorax curvispinosus
ATTGAGTGTGTATACGGATGAATTCGAGTGCAGCCGATCTTCTCCTTCGGTTGTGTACCATCTGGAGAAATATGATTTTTATGAAATATTCAGTAACTTACATGATCAATTCGTGTACAAAGACACGACAAATATCAGCGTTATATAATTAACAAGAAAAGCTGTTTATCAATAATACAGTGACGTACATACATATTTGTCGCATACGACAAATTGCTAGGTATTACATATAGGTGTTTCGAATTAAATATTACATTTAAAACAATCAAAATAAATAAAATTTAAACTTTCAATAAAATTATAGTAATATAAATAAAATATTGCGAATGTCAAGTTAATGAAACATATATCACTTTATCAGATCAAGTAATAGGATAATGAGCATTCACCAAAGATTGAAGAGCGCGGCCTCCGCCCATATGGTAAATAAATTGCTTTCTACGCCTCGATTCTTCCATTCTTTTACGCTTTACTTCTTCTGGATCTTCATTTTTTTTTGTTGTCTGAACTCCCGGGAGATATCGCGTCGATTTCTGGTCCGGTAAATGTTCCGCGCGATATTGTTCAGTCGGAGATCGTATCCGGTGCCGCGAAACAGACTGATGTTGCAAATAGCGTGGATTGCTTTCGATATAATATTCATAGCCGGGTTGAAAGAGGATCCCGGCAAGTGCGGTACTTGCTAACGAGATTGTCACTGCTAAGAACTGGAATAATGAAGAAAACTTTAAGCAGATTATTCTCGAACAGATGTTCGATCGATATGGCAGAAATTTGTTCCCTAAATTATTTATTTAACAATTTAAAATTGTTGAGAGACATTACACACATATTTATGAATTTACTGTAGAATATTATTTTGTTAATATAAAAATTGATTTAGAGGAAAAGTAATAAAATGCAGAAAAGAAATAAACGTTTTATTGATTTCTACAAAATTTCTGTCTAATGCTGATGACATATGAGTTTATTATTAAAAAGTTTTAATTCCAGAAGTTAAAAACTCATAAAAATATTAAATAAATGTAAAACATATGTCAGAAAAGTTTACTCACTAATCCTCGATGCGAAAACATCGTATTGCTCTTACAGTTTCACTTGATGAGACTAACGCGATTCCTCAGTGTCACTAACTGTCTGGAGTTGAATAATGCTCATTTCTACCAATGTAGATTAACTTTAATCTTGGTTTAACTTACTTTCTATCTTTTTCTAACTTTTAGAACTAAGAAAAGATGACAGGTAAGTTAAACCAAGATTAAAATTAACCTGCGTTGATAGAAATCGACATAAGAGTTAGAAAAACGCTTACAGTCGAGAATGACGTAACAGACCCGAAACTGAAAACTGTGTCGCTCCGCGGCGTTTTCCGCCCTTTTTATACCCGAAATGGCCAGTACCCCCCGCGCGAAATTCTCACAAACTTCCTACGCATCTTAAGGGGGGAGGTTTTCTAGAAGTTTCTAAAAACGTAGTTTTGGGCCCTATCTGGACCTCAGCCTATCAACAGCCGTCCGATAACCGTAGGATAAACCAAACATTTGTATTGATCTGAGCGTTCGCTCGGAATTCTGAGCTAGTATAGCGTGCGTCGTCTAAACCGTTCAAAAATTCCAACGTGCGTCGTCCAAAATTTTAGGATAAAATTTCCGTACGTAACAGTGCAAAAGACCGAATTTATTTCGCGATAACGTTCACGCACCAGCGCTAATGATTACATCGCATCGCTGTGAACACGGTGCATGCTTTTTAGTTTCTATTATACTTACGTACTTTTTTTATTGTGATAATCTTTATTGCGACTAATATTTGTTATACTATTACAACAGTTTTTTATTTCTACTTTAAACTAATTTTTTAAATATATCAAAATTGTTTTTATTAATAAAATGAGGAAATAATAAATTTCTTTAATTGGCTTAATTGTCTGGATTTTCTCAATATTTGAAATGTCGGTCTATTTTTAATTCTATTATATTCTTCAGTCTCTTCTACCTTTATTTCATATATAATTCATTAAAATTTGGTTGATTACTCTAAACTTTATAAGGCTTCTATGTATGTACGGATTCTCCAAAATTTCAAACGTCTGCATTAAAACTGATTAACCAAATCTTAAAAAATTATATATGAAATAGGGGTAGAAAAGACTGAAGAATATAATAAAATTAAATATAGACCGATATCATTTCTCAAATATTGAGAAATTTACAGCGTAAAACACATTTTTCTGAAGAATGAAAACCCCCCTAAAATCTGTACCGTTTGATGGATTTTAAAAAAATTAGAGGAGAACATACTTTTTATGATACTTTTTATCGCGTTTTAAACATTGCGATGTTTAGTTTGCCCCGTCAATAAAAACAACGAAAGATAAACGTTCAATGTCACTAAAAGTAACTTTCCGCGGAATCGAGGAGATTACATTTCATCAGAAAGAGATGCACACGGGGGCGATTCAGAAATCTCGATCAGTGTTTGCCCTCCCTTTCCGGCATTCGCATATTTTACAGACGTACGGGCGGCGCCTCGATTCCCGCGTTCGGCTCAATTAACTCTTCCTGGCAAATTATCTGAAATCGAATTTTCGTTTCATTGCTGTGTGCGCTCACCGGTTACAGTCGAAGTTGAGATTGTTAGTGAAAGTGCTCCAAAGTGTTTATATATCTCCACTCGTAGGGCACATAAAGGAAAAATAAAAACACTTTTCTTTATAAATTTACTCCAAGGTATCGATTAAGCCTACTTAGAACTTAATCCGTTTACTCGTTATTGAGATCTCAACATTTCGAGTACTCGCAACTCGTTACGTCGCGTAAAAGAGTCACTGTGCGGTTTCGCTTCGCGTACGTACTTAGCACGAGACACTACCGGCGCGGCGTGCCTCTTGATTCCATGATGAAACTTTATGATTTTGGATATGCAATCCGAATATTATCGGTTTTTATTTAATCGTAAAACTATCTTTTCATTAATTAACTTATCTAAAGAATATACAGAATGTTTTAGATTTAAACTTATTATATATACACTTATTATTATTCAATTTGTATTTATCCCTCGGAGAACACACAGGGTCAATTTGACCCTTCTTTCTTAATTCTACTACATTTTAAGAATATACACGTAAATTTTGAGCCAGAAATATTAAAAATAAAGAAAA
>NW_020221751.1:0-1674 GCF_003070985.1 Temnothorax curvispinosus
CCCTTTAGCTCTGCTTGGGCATAAATATATTAATCAATCAATCAATCAATCTCTCTCTCTCTCTTTCTTTCTAAAGTGAGAGAAGATACATTTGATGACATACGCCCTGTGCGCTGATTTATTGAAACGCGAACATGAGAAGGTCAGACGGCCTGTTGCAGCGTTCGTTTACCTAAATGTACTCAAAGCACAAAGTGCTTTTGTGCTTTGCGCAAATGCATAGCATCGATCTTCGCTATGATAAGACGGAGTCCAGTGCTACGGGGCCTCGTTATGTAAAATCCAACGTACACTTACGCCAGTGAGATTATGGCCTTACGTAACAACGAGAATGCACGAGAGGGAATATATTAAATAGGTCAATTGGAAAATTTTGCTTTCCCGGGAACGTGCGCTGTAACTGATTTGCGGTCCAACTTTGTTCTACTGAACTGTTTCTGTTCTATTTTTCGTTCGCTTTAGAACAGTTTTTATACAAATTGTACTTGACGAACTATTTTATCTTTATCTAAAACATAATACAGAAATACGTTGCAATATATTTATGCGAACAATTTATAACAATAATAATAATAATAATAATAATAATTCTATATAATAATAAACTATAAAGTGGAACTCGGATGATGACGATAGATTATATACTCTGATAATCTTGATTTTCCATGATTGTTAACGGTATATTCGATGTCGCCAATTAAATTACGTGTCTTGACGTCGCGGCGTCGGTTGTAACGTAACACGAGCCTTACTGTGTGTGAGTGGGATTTGTCGAACCGTAGCAACGATAAATCGAAGCTGCACTTTGATAACCCGCGATACAACATATGAGAAAATGACCTTTCTGAAAGAGGAGTACCTCCGTCTTCACAAGGATACAGATTGCATTCTGAATTCTCGAGGTAGTATCGAAGAAAGATCACGAAGAGATAAGTTGTGAAAGCAAGATTCACAAAATCCGGGGTTGAGCTCATAGCAAAATAGCACAGCTTAATATTTTATCGTGTCTTGCTGTTAAAGATTTTCAAAAACCATCAACTGATTTACATGATGGCATCAACGTTTTGAAATTTAATGCCCAAATTTTTGCTCAAATTATAATTGCTCCATCGAACAATGCGCATCAAATGTTCAATATTTTCACTTGTTTTGTTTTTTATTTATTGTTAATTGAAATGTATTGAATTTATATTATATACTGAATTTATATGAATTATCACAGCAATTAATATGTTCTGTAGCAAGATATGTAGCAGATATTTGATTCAGTCGTGTAAAGTAATTTGTTTCGAAAAATTCACGATTAAAGTTGAAGGAAAATGTCGATAAGATAACGTATTATGGATTAATTAATTTAAACCATAAATAACAAAATTAATTAAAAAACTACTTTTTTATACATTGCATGGAACAAATCTTTTTACACGATATTATATTTGGAATATTATAAGAAATAATTAGTTTAAAAAGAAGATTATTCCAAATATAATATCGTGTAAAAAGATTTGTTCCATGCAATGTATAAAAAAGTAGTTTTTTAATTAATTATACTTCCTTTGCCACTATAAATCTATTAAAAATTAATGTATTATTATATAATACATACTTACTTAAGAAATGCTTTCAAGCAGGGTTGGGCAGATACGTATCTTAAAGTATCTGAGATACGTATTT
>NW_020221752.1:0-14256 GCF_003070985.1 Temnothorax curvispinosus
ATATCCAGGCGTGATCTGTTTGAGTTATTAATGGAAAAATCTTTGGAAGCGTGGCCTATACGATACGAGCACGTTGACTGCCATGTTAGGACTGCTTTAGGCGAGAATACATCTGATGAAGTGTGGAAATTAGTAAGAGAGAAAATTCACAATCATTGTGGAACTGTGAAAAAGAGATGGGAAGAATGTAACAGAAAAAGAGAAAGGTTTTTAAAGAAATATGAGAGTTGGCTAATGCAAAATATTTCATTGATAGTTCCATCTATTTCTTCAGGTTTTAAACCTTATAATTCATTTTTTATACGCTAGCTGCGTACCGCAGGGGGGGCGACGAAAGCGCTATCTGGGCGGCACAATTCTACAACTTTTGGGTCTTTTCGTCGCCCCCCGAACGCATCTAGCGTATAATATACACCCCAAAAAAAAATAACATTATAACATTAGTGAGAATCATCTTAGCACAATTATTACTGTATACATTTCAGAAATTAATTTTGTAATTATTGTAAAAATCGTTGCAGCATAAAATTGTACAATTATTATTCAAGTAATAGTAAAAAATTCTTCTTAGTTTTTATTTTTACATAACTTTGCATCATTATTTTGTCAATATTTAGAACTTATAATTGTAAAATTTTATTTCAGCAAAAGATATGCGTTTTGCAGAATCATCTTGAGACAATTATTGCGGTAAATGGAAAAATGTAATAATTGTGCATTTATTGCAAAAGTTTCCTATCTGGGAGATTAGAGGAAAAATTACTTTGAACGTAAAATACTTTTTTTTTGGGTGTAGTATATTGTTATATCGATCTTAAACATTTTAATTCTCTCACAGGAAAAAAGTTTCAAAAACATTTTTCGACCTTGTCCGATCGTAGTAAACGAAGAAGAGTTCAAAATCTCAAAAATGAACATTCAGCAGATGAATTAGCATACGCAGCACAAATGCAGCTTCGTTCGGAAGGTAAAACTGTAGAAGCAAGTCTCGTGAAGAAAGCCATCTTCATGACAAACGGCATTACACCTACATGCAGCAAAAAAATAAATAATAATATTATCACTCCATATACTCCTCGGGAAGCACTTGCTTACATGTTAGATACTGACATGTCCAAAGCATCTTACCACTTGACAAGAATGCAAGCTAAATCAAGAGGAGCAGATTTGTATCCACCATATGATAAAGTAAGAGAGGCTAAACGAGAGTGTTATCCATCTACCGATTCTATAATTATTACTGATACGAAATGTGAGATTAGATTGCAAGCACTGTTAGACCATACGATTAATCGAATTATCGAAATGCAAAAAGAGGTATTATTGAGTCTCCCGGCAAATCTTTGGAGTAAACTAATTCTTGTAAGCAAATGGGGATGTGATGGTAGCAGCGGTCATTCTATTTATAAACAAAAATCTGTTAATAATGAACAACTTCTGATCGATCGAAATTTGTTTATGACTTGCTTAGTGCCTCTGCAGTTTTTTGTCCATTCCGATAATGATAAAATAATTGTGTGGCAAAATTCTCGTCCTTCGTCAACTAGATTTTGTAGACCTGTAAGACTACAATTTATAAAGGAAACGACTGAAGTAATACTTCAAGAAAAAAATGTATAGATGAGCAAATCGAAGCCCTTCAACCAACTGTGATGACTGGTTTTACAGAAATTGTTAAAATTCAGCATAAACTGTGTATGACGATGTTGGATGGAAAAACTTGTCATGCAATCACACACACTGCTTCATCTCAAGCTTGTAATATGTGTGGTGTTACTACGAAAGATGTCAATAATATTGACAAAGTATTACAAAAAAATATTGACATGACTGTTACTGATTATGGGTTATCTACTCTGCATGCGTACATAAGATTTTTCGAGTGGTTCCTTCACGTTGCAATTAAATTGGACGTAAAAGTGTGGTACACAACAAAAGATTTAAAAACCCAAATTGAAACAAGAAAATCAATTTTACAGGCAAATTTTCGATCAAAAATGGGTTTGTTGATAGGAGTTGTTCTTCAGGGAAAGGGTACAACTCATGATGGTAATACAGCCCGAAGATTTTTCGAAAATACAGCTCTTTCAGCAGAAATTACAGGAATCAATGAAGTTCTTATATCCAGATGCGCAACGATCCTAAAAGTATTATCATGTGGTTTTGCTGTTAATGCAGATGCATTTAAAACATATGCCATAGACACTGCTCGTTTGTATGTCAGTGAACACAATTGGTATCCAATGCCAACAAGTGTCCATAAGGTGCTCATCCATGGATCCGATGTAATTTCTGTTGCTCTACTCCCTATTGGCATGTTAAGCGAAGAAGCTCAGGAAACCCGAAACAAAGATTTTCGCAGATATCGTGAAAAAAGATGTCGCAAAACATCGAGACAAGATAACTGTCAAGATTTATTAAACATATTTTTAACATCATCAGATCCCATTATTTCTTCCATCAGATCCGTATTACCAAAGAAAGATAGCAGCCTAAATACAGAAGTACTTCAACTCTTGGAAATTCCCAAAGCGACGGAGTAATGATTAAATGAAATAAGTATATAATATATATGAAGGAAAATGGACATAGAATTTTTTTTAATATAAATAGATATAATGTATAATTAAATATGTTGTATATTTCTGGATTGTTTGTTCTCTCGAAATCATTAATTTCTTAGTTATTTATAGTTTTAAATTACAAATACGTTTATTTATTTGTGTTAACATAATCTTACACGTAGTGATGACTACGCATTATTTTTTTGTTATTCATTTAGAAGTGAATACAATTTTTGCCATTTTACTCATGGGAAATATAGAAATAGATTATAAACAATACTCAAGAATTTTGAACATTGTACTTCTATATTTCTTCTAATAAAAGCGATTGCAATGCTTTTGAAAGATTTTTATATATTTATTATATAAGTTAGTATCTTTATATGTTATTAAAATCACATTTCTATAAAGATTACAGAATAAATATGTCTATTAGGAGCTTTGTCCAAGTCAAACGGCGTTTCCTCCCACTGTGCGCCGACCGAGTAGCCGCTCCGGCCCCGCAGGCCCCGGCCCAGACGTCATCAGTCAAATTGCCCAAGATCTCCCTTCCGCAATTTTCGGGAGATCTCACGCTTTGGCCCTCGTTCATCGCGTTATACAACATCTCTATTCACGAGAACCGGAACGTCCCTACCATAGAGAAGTATCAATATCTGATGTCCTGCTTGAAAGGAGAAGCGCTGAACGTCGTCAAGAACATCCCTCTCTCCGCCGACAACTACGCGATAGCTTATGACGCCTTGATTTCGCGATATCAAAACAAACGAGACTTGGCAGATTATCACGTGGACTTGATGTTGAAAGCTCAGCCGTTGAAATCGGAGTCGGCCGTCCCCCTGCGCACGCTGTTGAGCACCTTCACCGAGAACAAGCGAGCATTGAATCTATTAGGATTTCCTACAGACGCTTGGGATTATCTCCTTCTCAAATTCTTGCTGGAGAAGCTCCCTCGCTCGCTCCGCGAGAAGTTCGAATCTGAACACCGGGCGGAGGAAATACCGAAATTCACGCAGCTCACAAAGTTCCTCTCTGATCACTGCCGGGTTCTCGCGTCGGTATCGGGCTCCCAAAATACGTCGCAAAAGTCTCAGTCGACTTCGTCAAAGAATTCCGCGTCGGCTTCGTCGCTCGCAACTCGAACCGCCGAGTGTCCGGTATGTAAAGAACAACACCCTGTTGCAAAATGTTCTCGGTTCTTAAAGTTAGCACCCCGAGAGAGGCATTCGACGGTTAAAGCTTCAAACTTGTGCTATAACTGCCTCCGCGCGGGCCACAGCGTTAATGACTGTCCATCGTCGTGGACGTGTCGGTCGTGTAAGGCCAAACATCACACGCTCCTGCATTTTAAGCAGAACTCGGGCTCGGCGAATGCACCCACAGACGCCGAACCACCCTCCGAATCGGGGACAACGTCATCGCAGGGAAGCGAACCCCTCGTTAGCATGGCTAGTGTCGCGCGGTCGAACCCGATCGTATTGTTGTCGACGGTACAAGCCGAAGCGCTCGACGCACACGGAAATCCCTTCCCCGTTCGTATTCTGTTAGATAGCGCGAGCCAGCTAAACTTTATCTCCGAAAGTTGCATGCAG
Source organism: Temnothorax curvispinosus (assembly GCF_003070985.1). Taxonomy (NCBI): domain Eukaryota; kingdom Metazoa; phylum Arthropoda; class Insecta; order Hymenoptera; family Formicidae; genus Temnothorax; species Temnothorax curvispinosus. The sequence continues at coordinate 4,157 of NW_020221752.1, forward strand.
AGGGGTGGTTTCGGACGAACCAAGTGCCATACGGTAGTTCTCGCGGTAAATGATACAAGGGCGGCTGCAACTCGAGGCCGCACCTCACTCGTAATACAAGCACAGGGCAGGGAAATCACGCGCACCCCAGTAGAGGCTACGATTCTTCCGCGCATCTCCGCCCCGTTACCTAGCAGTCAGGTCGAGCGAAGAGCGTGGAAACATTTGAACGGATTGCGGCTAGCTGATCCGCGGTATCACCGACCCGGTCCCATCGACATCCTGATCGGCGCAGAAATCTTCGCGTCGCTACTTCGGGATGGCCGTCGCGTGGGAAAAAAGGGCGAACCAGACGCCTTCAATTCCGTCTTCGGCTGGGTTCTCGTCGGTTCGGTATCGACGCAGGCGCCGGGATCCACACATTTGTTTATGACTCTCGATTCGTTGGACGCATCTCTTAGTCGATTTTGGCAACTAGACGAGATTCCATCGGTCCCACCGTATTCGCAGGAGGATAAACGTTGCGAGGAATTATTCGCTCAGACCACGCGTCGGGACGCGTCCGGTCGTTTTGTCGTATCGTATCCTTTCAAAAGGGATAAACCTTGTTTTGTCGGCACGCGTCAAGTAGCCCTAAATAGATTTCGCGCACTTGAGCGTCGCTTTAAATTAGATGCAGAGTTTAAATTGAACTATAACAAATTCATGCAGGATTATTTGAATAACGGTTATATGAAACTGATTGAACGGCCGTTCCCGGTGGACGGACCTGTATTCTATTTGCCCCATCATGGGGTAGTCAAATCAGATAGCACTACCACAAAATTGCGGGTCGTATTTGACGCCTCGGCGAAGGATTTGAACGGCGTTTCGTTGAACGACGTATTGCGATCCGGGCCTAAGTTACAGACGGATATAGTCGTGATATTGTTGAGGTTCCGGGTAGGCCGCGTGGCGCTCACTGCGGACGTCAGACAAATGTTCCTTCGGATCTTGGTCGAGCGCGGTCAATGTGACTACCAGAGAATAGTCTGGCGTTTCTCGGAGAATGATCCGATATTAGACTACTTGATGTTGACCGTCACTTTTGGATTGACGTGTTCTCCGTTCCTGGCGATCGCCTGCTTGTTGAAATTGGCAACGGAAGGCAAAGTGAGCTACCCTCTGGCCGCGGCGGTCTTGGAGGAGAGCGTCTATGTCGACGACGTGGTGGCGAGCGTCGAATCTGAGGGGGAAGCCCGTGAGCTTCAGCGGCAGCTACAAGCTTTGCTTAAAACCGCGGGTTTCGGGCTCAGGAAGTGGGCCAGCAGCCATCCGTCAGTCTTAGCAGGTCTCGATCCAGAGTTTTGCAGTTAATCATTGCTATCGTTTGAATCCTCGGAAGATCAGTTTCTCAAAGTTCTCGGACTTTGTTGGTATCCTCAAACGGACGACTTCGGTTTTCAGGTCCACCCGTTGGACAGAGATTGTACTAAACGCACCATTCTCTCGGAACTGGCTCGTATTTTCGACCCGTTAGGCTTTCTGACTCCCCTTACGTTTGCAGCTAAAAGACTGATACAGCAACTCTGGGTGCTCAAATTAGAGTGGGACGATAGGCCTCCTTCGGAAGTATGTTCTCGATGGGAACGATACAAATCGGAACTCCCCGCGCTAGCTTCCATTCGCATACCTCGTACTATCGCCATGGCCAACGTAATCCGACGGGAGATACACGGATTTTGTGACGCGAGTGAACAGGGCTACGGAGCCGTTGTACATATTAGAATCGTCGCCGAGGACGGGGTACTGATTCGAATGCTCAGCGCCAAGTCAAAGGTGGCCCCGCTTAAGGCCATCACCTTGCCGAGACTCGAGCTTTGCGCAGCCGTTTTACTGTCGGACTTAGCGGAGTATATCGGGAACATCCTCCGGCCTAAGATTACTATCGACGGCACGTACGCGTGGTCTGATTCCGAGGTCGCGCTCGCCTGGATACGTTCGGCCCCCCACCGTTGGAAGACGTTTGTGCGCAATCGTGTGGCCCGCATCCAGTCCAACACAGATATCTCTTGCTGGAGACATGTCGACATCAAGTCTAACCCCGCCGATTGTTGCTCAAGGGGCTTGTTTCCTCAAGAATTAGTGGATCACCAGTTTTGGTAGACCGGCCCTGCGTGGCTCGCCGAATTCGAACCCATTCCAGAAACGATATTGGAGACTGACGATTTTCCGGAGGAAGAAAAATCTCGTGCTTTTGTTGTTGTAAATCCTGCTGATGTCGTAAACTCTGCTTCTGTTGTTGATTCGCTTCTCGATCGTTTTTCGTCGTTGGATAAACTCGTTAGAATATTCTCTTATTGTCTTCGTTTTGTTAATCGACTCAAGTCGAATTCACCTCACAGAACTCTTGTTGTAGACCAAGTCGAATTCCATTCGACCCTGCTAGATCTCGTTAAAGTTGTTCAATCTTGTTGCTTTGCAGAGGATCTCGATAGATTGAAACGCAATCAGAATTGCTCCAAACCTCTGCGACAACTCGTCCCTTTCGTGGACGCGCGCGGAGTCCTCAGGGTGGGCGGTAGACTCACGCACTCTGCAATACCTCATGAGGCCAAGCATCCCGCGTTATTGCCCGGTAAGCACCGGCTCACGGAACTTATAGTAGAGCGCACCCACCGCCTACACTTGCATCCGGGACGTCGAGCGTTGCATTACCTACTACTGCAGCATTTTTGGATTCTGGGGGCCCATCAGGCCATCAAACGTTGTTTGTCGCGTTGTTACCAATGTTTCCGGGCGAACCCGCGTACCTTGCAGCCGCCCATGGCGGACCTACTGCTCGACCGGGTACGTCAGGCCAAACCCTTCTCAATCGCCGGGGTCGATTACGCGGGCCCCTTCTTCGTATATAATCGTCGTTCTCGCGGGGCAACGCCGTTCAAGGCGTACGTGTGCATTTTCGTTTGCTTTACCACAAAGGCGGTTCATTTGGAACTTGCTTTTTCCTTATCTACAGACTCGTTTTTGTCGGCTCTGAGGCGTTTCATCGCTAGGCGCGGTCGCTGCTCGCGGATCTACAGCGACTGCGGCACCAATTTCGTGGGGGCTCAGCGCGAGCTCGTCAGCTGCATGAAGGCGGCCTCAGGGCGAGAACAAATCCAGTGGTCCTTTAACCCCCCTTCCGCGCCACACTTTGGTGGCCTCTGGGAAGCGGGGGTTAAGGCGACAAAAACCCACTTGAAACGCGTGGTGGGAGCGCAGATCCTCACGGTGGAGGAATTCAGTACCCTCCTAGCACAGGTAGAATCCATCTTGAATTCCCGACCTTTGTGCCCCACCAGCTCGGATCCCCACGACCTCGGGGTGCTCTCCCCGGGGCACTTTATCACATTAGAGCCGCTCGTAGCGGTTCCCTATCCCGACCTAGACCCGGTGCCGATAGGCAGACTCGATCGATGGCAGCTGGTGCAGCACATGCACCAACAGTTCTGGAAACGGTGGCATGAAGAATATCTACACAACCTCCAGCAACGATTAAAGTGGCTAAAGCCGGCTGACGCGATATCAAAGGGCACGTTGGTCCTTCTAAAAACCGAAAACGCCCCTCCTCTGGCGTGGAGACGAGGGCGCGTCGAGGAATTGCATCCGGGTCGTGACGGGGTCGCCCGGGTCGCTACGGTGGGGACGGCGGATGGCCTCCTTAGTCGCCCTCTGGTGAAGCTGTGCCCTCTGCCGATGGACGGCTCACCGGAGGGACTCGCTCAAACATAGAAAATACGGTGTATTTTGGTGGGCGGTAATGTTTGGCGCACCGCCGTGTATCATAGTGTAAATAGTAGCTAATTATAGGATCGATTTCGTGTTGCCGCTTCACATTGTTAATTGTACGGTTTTTGTATTGATTAGTTATACCGGGTTGAATTATCGCGCCTATTAGCGAAACGTCGGTGGATCGCGATTAGTACACTTGTCGATATTCGCGCGACTCACCCGACTCGTGCTGCCCGCCCGCGGGTGGCATCCCCCATTATGAGAAGAATTCGGTACTCGCTCGCGCCGTACTTCGCAGGAGTGCGAGCCGGAGAACGGAAGAGAGGGACTCAACGTCAAATAGTCGGAGAGGACACACCTCTCCGCAGAACTTTTCGTCAAGCCGCCGTGCGGCACACACACACATATTCGCAAGACAGCCGTCTTACGGCAAACACATTTTTGGCCAGCCGTCTTACGGCAGGGACTCATCAGTCGAACGTCGTGAAGCTCACACGTTACCGTTTTTCGCATGTGCAAACTCGGAGTGCTCGGTCGCCCATCGCAGACCACGAAGGCCTAATCGCTTGCTATCCTGCCTATCTGTGCCTGCTTGCTATACCTGCCTATCCGTGCCCGCTTGCCATGCCGGACTGTTGCATGCTTTCGCCTTGCACGCCAGAGATCTCGCCAACGGGAGGACGACGTCGACACCCAGGAGGCGCCGGGCAACGACACGGTGAGTCGCCACGCATCTTTTTTGATATTCGCTTGCTTGCTTCGCTTTATTCGCTTTCGCGAGGGCACGGGCCCTCTGGTCCTTCGAGAAATTTTGTTGACCAATCGCAAATCCGGGGAGCGCCTCATACCCCCCCGTGCAATCACAAATATAAAAACGCCGGAATAATCGAATGAAACCATGACAAGATAAACTTATATTTATATTGAGAAGTGATAAAATCTCTTCCGTCAGGAAGAGAATGTAAAAAACTATTAACGGGGGCATTTTGATTTAAAAGATTTTTAAAATATATATTTTGCACGAATTTTTTATAGGGAAACGAAGAAAGTGAATAACGTTAAACTTTGCATGTTCACTTCACCTTATTTTAAAATTTTTTTTTTTATTTTTTAAGTAACAAAAATGCTTTTCCTTTCGATTGTATTATAGGTATTCTGGTCACTAGAAGGTATAAATGACACGACGGTGTAAATAATTCTAGCTGTTCTATAGGTATCTGAAACGCAAAAAGCTAAAATTTTCTTATTCAGAAGTATATGTGGCTATCGTCTGAACTAAAACTAAACCAATATTTCCATTTTAGGCAGCTTTTTTATCAAAAATATTATTAATCAATATTAAATAAACAATTTACGGTCTAAGCTTGGATTTTATAGTAGCCTAATAATATTTTTTATATACTATATTTACATATTTTTTTCAACTTTAATAAACTACGCGCCGACTAACTTTGTCAGACTTATAACACAGCTCCTATTGGAGTAGTAAAATCCCCTCACTCCCCTCTAATTAAATCGATTTAAATAATAGTAAAGAATTTACTACTCCAACAGGAGCTGTGTTGTAAGTCTGACAAATTATGTCGGCGCGCAGTTTATTAAGGTTGGAAAAAATATACGTGTAGTACACAAAAAATATTATTAGGCTATTAAGATCCAAGCTCGGACCGTAAACGGCTTATTTAATATTGTTGACCGTAACGAGCAGAATGTCCAAGAGAATACAGGATGTAATAACGCAGTTTATACACTTTATATGCAGTTCAATATGCGATTTCTTTAATGAAGGACTTGTGATACAATCTATCTCGTGAAAGACGGTTGAGACAAAAGATGTATATACCATAGAGAGTACATAGAGAGTAGCGACTCGAAAAAAGGATGAAAGGTTATGATTGGTCTAGGGAAATGTCGTCGGTGTACAGTGACGAATACTCCAACACTCCTCCTCACCGATGACATTACTTGCTCCAGTCCTTAAGTCCGCTGAATTCTGCAAGCCTCTTCAATCTGATTCCATGTAATGGTTTTGTTAACATATCAGCTATCATATCTGATGTTTGACAGTATACAAAATCCGTTACGTTACTTTCCTTCAATTGCTTTACAAAATGATACTTTGTATCGATATGTTTCGTTCTGTTGTTGAAACCTTTCGCGCGCAATAGATTCAGACAACTCTGATTATCTTCGTAAATCTTCAATGGTGTCGTGGACGTTATCCCGAACTCTTCCAGCAATCTTCCAATCCAGATTCCTTCTTGACAAGCCTCGGCAAGCGCTATGTATTCCGCTTCCGTTGTAGAGAGTGCCACACACGTTTGTTTGCGACACGTCCAACTAATCGTGCCTCCATTTAACATGAAAATAAATCCGCTATTAGACTTACGATCTGCCTTGTCCTGCGCCCAATTTGCATCCGCATATCCAATCAGTGATTCTTCATCTTTCTTGGTGTTGTCTCCGAGTTTGAGTTTCCATTCGATAGTGCCCTTTAAATATCTTACTGTTCTCTTAGCTTCTGTCCAGTCTAAATCCTTTGCGCATTTTATTCTTTGGCTCAAAATCGAAACGGTGGCTGCTATGTCTAGTCGTGAATGTACAGCAACATAGAGTAGTTCTCCAATCAGCTTCTGATACTTTGTACTGTCCTCCATCACATCTTCTGAGTTCTCTATATTTTCGTATCCTGGATCCAATAGGTAACTGGAAATCTTCGCTTCTTCAAGTCCGACTGAATCAATTATCTTCTTAATATATTTTGGTTGGCTTAGATAAAATATTCCTTTGTCATCTCGTTCTATTGACATTCCTAAGTAATTGCTAAGGCTTCCCAGATTGACAATATCAAAACTCCTCCTTAACGTATCTATGGCATCATTTACGAGTTTCTCTTTTTTACTTCCAATAATAATATCATCTACGTAAATAATTATGTAAATCCATACATCATCAATTACTTTTATATACAGACACGGGTCAGTTTCACTTTGTCTGAATCCATGTTCTTCAAGTACCTTATGTACCTTTTCGTTCCATACCTTTGCTGCCTGCTTTAATCCGTACAAACTCTTGTTTAGCTTGCACACCATATGTTCCTTATTCGGTACTTCGTAGCCTATCGGTTGTTTCATATATATGACCTCCTTTAGTTCTCTATTTAAAAATGCGGTTTTTGCATCAATATGCTTGATAATAAAGTTTTCTTTTTCAGCGATGACTAGTAGCGTCCTGAATGTAGTTGGTTTTACCACGGGTGCGAAAACCTCGTCATAATCGGTTCCGTATTTTTGTGAGAACCCTTGAGCAACTAATCTTGCTTTATATCTGCTCGGATTTCCAACTGCATCTTGCTTAAGCTTGAAGACCCACTTGCATCCTATTGGTCTTCTGTCGTCTGGTAGTTCCGTTAATTCCCACGTATTATTCATGTTAAGGGAATTTATTTCATCGTCCATCGCGGTCTTCCATTTGTCTCTGTCTGTTCTTGACATTGCTTCTTGAATGGTCCTTGGATCTTGAAGTTTCATTGCTATCTTTGCAGTTTCTTCGTACTTCTGTGGTGGAACTCCTTTATTTTTTCTGTCTGATCTCCGTAGTGCATCCGTATTTTTATCTTGAATCTTTTCTTTAAGTTTCTCAGTAAATTCTTCATTATTCGCTGGCTCTTCAACTGTTGACTCCTTCTTAATCTCTTCCGATGGTGCTTTGTGTAAATCGACTTGAATTTCATTCTCATCTTCAGTTATTTCGAAGCCATCTTCAACATCTTCTATGAATATCACGTCTCTGCTTATGATGATCCTATCCGTAGTTATGTCAAGTAAACGAAAAGCTTTTGAGTCTTCTGCGTATCCAACGAATCTGAGTTCTTTTGCTTTCACATCCAGTTTTCTTCGTTGTTCTTTTGGAATATGTGCGAACGCGGTACATCCAAATATTTTGAGTTGATTTACATTTGGCTTCTTAGTAAACCACAACTCATGAGGTGTCCTTTCCGTAGCCTTTGTTGGTAATCTATTCTGTAAATAATTTGCCGTGACAACTGCCTCTCCCCAATATTTATTCGGCATTTCAGCGTCTATTATCATACATCGCGCCATTTCCATTAACGAGCGATTTTTTCTCTCAGCGACGCCATTTTGCTGGGGTGAATAAGCCGCTGTATATTGCACTTGAATACCTTCTTGCTTTAGAAATGTCCTTAATTCTGCATTAATATATTTCTTTCCTCGATCTGATCTTATGAATTTTGGCTTTCTGTTAAACTGCGTTTTTACCTTTTAAATGTAATCCTTAATGTAACTGGCTGTTTCGTCCTTACTTTGCAACAGAAATACCTCCGTATACCGACTATAATCATCTATAATGGTAAGAATGTATCGTTTTTTTTTTCAGGTGTCTGAGTTTGCATTGGTCCGCACAAATCCGTATGAATAAGATCCAGTGTCGATGAAGTTCTGCTTTCTGATTTCTTTGGAAAAGATTTTCTTGCCATTTTCCCTTTAATGCATGCTTTACACGTCGTCCTTATTCCACAGTCAGTAATCTTTAGTTCTACTGCAAGTCCGTTATTTGCTAGCTGCTTGACTGCTTCAGGGTCTCGATGTCCAATACGTTTATGCCACATGTGCTGACAATGTTTATTGTGCTTCTGAATTGCCACACAAGCCTGTTGTGATACTCGTAGTTTATACAAGTTAGATGATTCATCTGCAACGGCGACGATCTTTCCATCTTTAGTTATACAGCATTTGTTGCTCTCAAATTTAATCTGTAAACCTTTTTCTGTTAGTCTCTTTACAGATAGCAAACTGCCTTCTAAACTAGGTACATATAAAACGTCAGTAACTTTTATTTCAATAATTTGATTTTTATCATTAAGACATTTTAACTTGCCCATGCCGATTCCGCATGCTTCTCGCGACTCACCGTCTGTTAATCGGATGTCAATTTTCCTAGTTGTATCGAGCTCTTCGAAAAAATCTTTATTACTTGTCATATGGCTCGTAGCCCCAGAATCGATAAACCAGGTGTTTAATGTCTTTCCTTTTGTATTAACATGAAAACAAACCTCATCTGATTTGCTACCGTCTTTACGAGGATTCTCCGCTGCTTAATCTGCCTTTTCTTTATTTTGTTTCCATTTCTTGTACTTGTAACAGTCCTTTTTCTGATGTCCATGCTTCTTGCAGAAAAAACATTCTTGATTTCCGCGACTTTTCTCCTTGCTATCCTTTGATGTCTTCAGTGCAGATTCGCTTGATTCACCTAAAGTTCCTATCGCCTTTCGCCTCTTGTACTCATCGATTAACTTGCCCTTTACGAGATCCAGCGTAAGGTCTTTTTCTGCTCTGCTTTCAAACGCCGTAATGAGCGTGTTGTACGAATCTGGCAAACTACTTAACATCATTGCAACGATTAAATGATCCATTAATTGCTCTCCTAATGCTGCTAATTTATTCACAAGATCAAGCATATTATTAATGTGATCTTCCATACTTCCATCATCAGTTAACTTTAAGCTGCAAATTCTCTTTAGAAGATATACCTTACTTGTCAATGTAGCTTTCTGATGATAAGTCTTAAGCGCAGTCCATGTATCACGTGCAGTAGTTTTGTCCCGAATATGCACGAATTGATTATCTTCGACGAGCAATCCGATCGTTGCGCGAGCCTGTCCATCCTTCCGTGTCCAAGCCGCATCTACTTCCGCAGGAGGTTCCTGACTTACTACGTTCCATAAATCTTCTTTAATTAATAAAAACTCGACTTTATACTTCCAAACCTGGTAGTTATCGTTATTAAGCTTTGTAATCGTTACACGCGTATTGTCTGCCATCATAACCTTAATTTCAATGCGTTAATATCTGGGCCCATAACCTGTTGACCGTAACGAGCAGAATGTCCAAGAGAATACAGGATGTAATAACGCAGTTTATACACTTTATATGCAGTTCAATATGCGATTTCTTTAATGAAGGACTTGTGATACAATCTATCTCGTGAAAGACGGTTGAGACAAAAGATGTATATATCATAGAGAGTACATAGAGAGTAGCGGCTCGAAAAAAGGATGAAAGGTTATGATTGGTCTAGGGAAATGTCGTCGGTGTATGTACAGTGACGAATACTCCAACAAATATTGATTGATTGTATAACGGTCATAAAACGGGGGGTCTTATTTTTCTTATATTATTAAAAATATTATAACTTTTTTTTCATTTTGTTAGTATTTTATTTAAAAAAAAAACTAATAAACGTCCCTGGTAACCGTCTCCGATAGAAAACGATAAAAAAATTTCTTATCGTTTTTAATACGGTTAGTGAATCGTTTATTTACGGTACTCTATCAGAAACTCACGTTA
>NW_020221752.1:14266-15918 GCF_003070985.1 Temnothorax curvispinosus
GGTTAGTGAATCGTTTATTTACGGTACTCTATCAGAAACTCACGTTACAAAATACTTGGAATCCTATCGTAAATATCTTATCAGCTATATATCAGTTTCTATCGTTTTTAATATAATTAGTGAATCGTTTATTTACGGTATTCTATCAGAAACTCACGTTGCAAAATACTTGGGAGGTGCTTTTCAGGTGCTCCAAAATTAGTACAAAATGCGGATAAATATTATAGCTTGTTAAAGTGTCATAGTAACTATTATAAGAATTTCATGAATAATAAAGAGGTACATGTATATGAAAGGTGCATATTTAGCGGAATTGTGCTCCACACTGCAGCGTACAGTAAAACTATTAAAACCAACGATTCTGTAGTACAATTAGACGATGATACAATTATCGAAATATTAAGTTTTATTATTGTAAATAAATGTTGCTTTGTCGTTTGTAAAGTTCTGACAACCATGCCTGCGGTCTATAATCAATTAAGAATAAATCATATGTTACAAGTTACTAGCGAAGCACAAAATGAAAAAATAATTCCGATTCAGCTGATAAAACGTAAACTTGTGGTCGTCGAAATAAAATGTGACAAATTTCTTTGTACAATGCCGAACCAATTTGAAACATTATAACTATATATTAATATATCACTTTAATTATCAGTTAAAAAAACAAAATGTATCTGTTCATAATTCTTCATATTTGTACACTTATATAAAATATATTTCTAATAAATTTGTTGAGGAAGGAACAAATAAAAAGAATCCGTTTATTGAGAGAGAGATTGCGTTTCGTGATTTATGTAATTAAGAAAATTTAGATTGGGCAGAACTATACAAAGAATACCAACATTTGTTGCATGGGGGAAGGGAAACTGCCCTAAAACCTTTCCAGTATTCGTGAACAAAATTACAATACAAGAGAAAATAATTTGGTATCTTACAAGAAAATAAGCTGTAGTGTCTCGCGCCAAGTACACGCGTGACTCTTATACTTCTCCCCTGTACTCCCCCCCCCCTATGCATGTGCTTTATAATTTTGCTTTACAACTTAGCATGTACTTTAAGTTGTAAAGCGAGGTCCACGCTGCCTACCGGCGGGATGGGTGCGAGGGAAGGGGGGCCGAATGCCCCCCCTCGCACTCCCCCGCCCGTGTGTGTGTGTGTGTGTGTGCATCCCACGCATAATTAAACTAAAGAAGCTCCCAGCATGAGACCTAACTGCTTAAATCGAGATGCTTGGTTATTCTGCACGATTTAACTGTTTAAGGGTCGACAGGAGTAATACTACCGACCTCTGTCGGGTTGCTTAGCTGCGAGTCTGTATTTTATTTATTATAAATTTTTTAAGAGCCAAAATGGAAAATCCGGCTCTGTACCAGCTTGCGGCTGATCTTACTGATTAAAACGAGCATAAGTGAAATGAGATTCGTTAATTAACTTGGCTAAAATTTGGGAAAAGCCGTTCCTAAGCAGCTTTGCAGCTCTAAGCAAGCCTGCTCGCAGCTAAGCAACCCGACAGAGGTCGGTAGTATTACTCCTGTCGACCCTTAATTATTTTCGTTAAAGCAGGGCACATACACACACACACACACACACACACACACACACACACACACGGGGGGAATGCGAGAGGAGGGCCTTTGGCCCCCCCCCCC
>NW_020221752.1:16018-20770 GCF_003070985.1 Temnothorax curvispinosus
CCCCCCCCCCCTCCTCCGCACCCACCCCGCCGATAGGCAGCGTGGACCTCGCTTTATAACTTAAAGTACATGCTAAGTTGTAAAGCGAAATTATAAAGTACATGCATGGGGAGGAGAGGTGCAGAGGAGCAAAGCCCTTCCGCTCACGTGCGCTCACGCATGTAAACCCTCCTGCACCTCTCCATGCATGTGCTTTGATATATTATGTAAGATATGTTCATCATTGAAAGCTATAACAATAAGTGATATGCATTATATAAGTATACATACGTTTCAAATTCGCGCACTTTTGCATGCGCGTGCGGCCACTGAGCATGCGCATGTGGCCACAGAGCATGTTCAGTGTTGCTACATGGCGTCGGTATGACAGGAATCATAACCTGATTCCTGTCAACTTTAACGTTTAATATCTCGCGTCGCGGGGCAGAGCGACACTTTTTTCTGCCAATTCTTTCGTTACAAAAACGCGTTGATTGAGCATAATTACATCGAGAATTGAGGTGAGGCCCCTAAACTGAATAATTACCGAAAAATATTTTGTATTAGCAAACAAAATTTTGTTACTGACGTAAAAACTATTTGTTGATATGTGAAAAATGAAATATTTTGTTACCGGAACAAAAAAAGTATATTAAGCCATGTGCGTATAGCCGCCGCGCATTTGTCCAAAGAAATCCGCTCTCTCAGCCGGTCACCCATCCAAGTAGTATACCGGCGCACAGTGGGAAATTCCGTGCTGTTTTTGGACAAAATTCTTGTGACAGCACAATTTTTAAGATATCCCGTTGATTTTTTTTTTTAAATGCTCAGGAAGACTTGTGCGTTAATGCAGTACTGCGGAAATATATTTGTTGCACAACGAAAATTGTTAAACATAGAGTGCAATCGAGTAAATATGAAATTTATGCAAAAAACGGTAATCCCTTCATAGACACAAGCTTCTAGGGTATAGTTTAACCGAGATGGATATCATTTTAACTATGTTTCAAGTCGCTGATAACAAATTCAAGCTTTAAATTTCAAAATTAATTTGTTTAAACAAATTATCTCAAAGTAAGATGTTTTATAAATTTTTATTTCAAAATCTGTGGATACAATTACATACAAAAATATAGTAGGCCTTCAAAGTAATATCTTTTAGATCCAAATTGTTAATAATAATTTACGATTATTTTTTTAACCTAAAGTATAATATCTCCTATATCTTTATTTAAAGGAATTAACGGAATCCGCTCTCTCAGCCGGTCACCCATCCAAGTAGTATACCGGCGTCTTGTTGCTTGACATCAATGATCGAACAGGGTAGTGGTGATCCTCTGACTCTAACGCTTCTTTCTTTCTTATACTTGCTTATTTTGGTGACCATAAAGCTATCGCATATTGTTTAAAATGGTATGACTTTTTAGCCAACCGATGCTAGTTCGCGTGAAGAATCCGAATCCCGGTTTTAAGAATGTTTCGAAAATGTGTACTAATTAAAATAAAAATGTAAATAGCTTCAAACTAAAAATATTTATTTTACACTGAAGATATCTTTGTAAATTACGCAGAGCAGCAAGATGAAACGTCAGCCGAATCGGATTGTAGACAAAATTGTGTAAATATCCTTAATTAATGTTATCTGATAAAAGAATAATAAACAGTAAAGTAGAGAACGCAACGAGAATCGAAGGATCTAAGAGCTAATTATCAACGCAAAATCGTGAATGTTCTAGTAAATAACACTAAAAGAAAGGTTATCACTTGTCAAAATAAACGCAAAGAATCGGAATATCTAATTAATTCACATATCTATTTTTGGTACGTCAAAAGTCAGAACGACAAATATTATAATTAAAGATATGTGATGAAAGCAAAAGATGTATAAAAAAAATCCGACACGTGCCGTTCACACGAATACATCGAGATCTATAACGTAAATGCACGCCATTAACACGGAAACACCGCGTGGGCTTTTTCACGACCGAATAATATAATCCGCACTATTAAAAGTAATTCGTATAGCAGCCGTAGGACCGACTTATCCGAAGCTCGTCGGAAAGGCATTAACGAGGCGTGAGACACGCTTATCCGAATATTCGATCGGAAATAAACAGATGTACTTAGAATTGATGCACAGCTAATTCGCCGGGCAGACAATCTGGGATGTAGCCTCACAATCCTCGCAAGGGAAAACGTCGTCTCGTCCTTAGCTGTGAATACGTCTTACTGCTTCCTTAGCTTTATCTTCTCGGGAATGTAATTCGTCCTTTTCTTATCTTCTGTATATAACGCACGCACGCACGGTGTAACGTTCGCGTACAACCGTTCCGAAATATATCCCTAATTATACACCGGGAATACAAGATTATGCGGACCGAGGAATTCAGCGATTTCCGAAACGATGCTTTTGTTACCGAATATTGCGACGATCTCCCTCGCGCGCTTTCTTCGCCGCAAGCACGGACCGGAATCAACAAAACACGATCGGCCTAACTTTCCTCGCCGCGCTCCCCTGGCCTTTGTCGCTACCCGAGCGCTGTTGCTAACTTCTTCTATCTCGCTCTATCTTACAACTATCTAAACACATAACAATATTAACAATACAGATATACGAATAAATCTTTTTTGCCAGTCAACGTCGAATATTAATTTATATTAAATATTATTAAGTATTTTATATTTTATATTAAAAATACCATATGACAAAATTTGGAATATTAGAAAATTCTTAATATTATAAAAGAGAAAAAATGCAATAAAATGTTGTTTGGCGCTCACCAAACTGTAGTTAGATGCATGTATTGTTCAGTCTCGTTACTCGTTGTACATAATATTCTTGCGTACCTAGTCTTAAGTATTTCGGTGACTCGCGCGAAACGTCGGCGGATCGCGATCAACGCGGAATCGATAATTGCGCGACTCACCAATCGGTGCTGCCCTCGCTCACCCCACGAGGGCACCCGCCTGCAGAACAAGTACTCGCTCGCGACACTGTTCCAGCGCCGCGAGCTCTCGGACTCATCGTTACGCCGGCTCATCGTTACGAGGTCTCATCGTTACGACGTCTCGGAGCACAGAGAGATTATCGGAGCAGAGAGACTTGCGCTAATATCCGGAGTCGCGAGATCATCCGCTCGCTCCCGGATAGTGCGATCGCCTACTTTCTCGGCCTGTCTGTGTGCTACCTTTACCTGCTTCCTCCTGCTTGCTTGCTGCCTGCCTTAACTTACTGCTGCCTGCCTCGCTTTCGCCTTGCTTGCTGCCCTGCCTGCGTTGCTGCACGAGCCCGATCGCGACCGAGACGAAGCCTCCAGGAGTCGACGGCACAACGAACGGTGAGTCGCATTTGTTTAACTTAACTTTCGCTTTGGGGAGACTTTACACATCTCCCCTGGTCCTTCGAGCTTCGCTTTATCGCAAATCCGGGTACGGCTCTACCGCCCCCCGAGCATCTGGTCCTTCGAGCTTCGCTTTATCGCAAATCCGGGTACGGCTCTACCGCCTCCCGAGCAAATGTAATAATTATATAATAATAAATTTAATTTTTTATAAGTTCTAAAGTTTGTCAGCAACTTTTCTGAAATATTACAAATATAATGTTGTATGTGAAACATTCAAAAATATAACGCGTGCAATTTAAATGTAAATAATAGTTTTATTATGTATCAGAAATGTTTCTAAACCATTACATCTGCAATATTTCTTCTGTAATATTGTAGAAATTCACTGCCTGCAATCCAATTTTTCATTACCTACGCAATCCTTCAGAAATCAGAAATATTTTAAATGCAATGTTGCGTTTGATATGTTACAGAAATATTATTTGTGCAATGCAAACGTAATATTACTTTTATAATGTTTCAGAAATATTTCTGAAATATTGCATCTGCTACATTTTTTTGCAATATTACAGACACTTACAAATACTGTAAACAACTTTCTGAAAGATTTCAGAAATATTGTTTGTTCGAGATCCGTCGAACGTTCCTACGCGAAACATCGGCTCGAAAACGTTATTATATTTAACATCGAGAAATACCGATGTTTATGTTGTTCAAGCTCTGTCGAACTTGTGCGAAATATACGTTCCCCGCGATCCCCGCGCCCTCGAAGCCCATCGATCGCGATCACGCGTTACGAGAGTGCTCCCTTATTTGTCGGAGCACGGAAACGGCTGTTTTGACGCGTGATGTGACCATACGGACGAATCGCGATTCAGCTCTCATCGCGCGTTCGTTCCTGAAAAACAACCCTCTTGAGTAAACGGCGAATTCGCTCGCCTCGACAGTCAGTCGTTGCTGAGAATTACTAGCCTCCAGTCGTGAGCTAGACCTCATAATCAAAATTCGTCGCGTATCAATCCTCGTCTAAAGACAGCACGGCTCTCTCCCTCTTAAATCGCTGCGTGAATCGCTATTCGTTCGTTTCGTCTTAACGTGCGGATCAAAGTTAGTTATAATTTAAGTGTGCTACTTCGCGAGGGGTCCGAAAACTTCCGGTCGTGCTCCGCTCGCGATCGTTCTTCTGCCACGCGTTCAAGATTTCCGTTCGACGCGTACAAGATCTCCGCTACGCGAGAGACTTCGATGCGAGAAGCTGAGACAAGATTTCCGTTCGCGATATCTGGCAGAAAGGTACGAACGACTCAGAAGATTTCCGAATCCGCGGCGCACGATCCGTTGTTCCCCCTCGCGCCCTTCCCGTTCTTGAAATAAAGACTATATATTTCTTTGTGCAATCTGTGTTACGAGTGCTTTAATCCTCATTCCT
>NW_020221752.1:20780-25787 GCF_003070985.1 Temnothorax curvispinosus
GCGGAATCCAGATTCAGGGCGACCGTCGTAAAGCGACGCCCGAACATTGTTAATGCAATATTATAAAAAACATGATGCAGGTATATTTCTGAAATATTTCAGATGCATAGTTACAAATGAAATGTTAACGAAATATTTCTGTACTATTTCCAAATATTTCAATATTTCAGCAACATGACATGCCGAATGGGATAAATATCAACAAGATGTCTATTGTTTTAACCTTATAAAAACATATACAAAGTAGAAGGTTTTTAAACGATTCAATTTATATTATGGATATACAACAGAAAACGAACCGATTAGCTGTTGAACAGAAAATGATAAGTTGTATGTCGGAAAATTCTGATAAGAAACGATAGATGTGTTGGTTTGGTTAAGTCATATAAATATCGATGAGATATCTATCATTTTATTCTTATATACCCTGGCGGAAATATTTCTACAAAATTTAAAAAACTATAAAATATAATTGCCAGAATCTATTAAATTCTACATGAATTTAAGAAGTACTACAAAATCCTACATGAAAATGCTAAAATTGGAACATTTTTGTAAATTTTTGTAGTATTCTACAAGTAAGCAGATGTTTTAATTTTTTAAGATTTTGTTTTTTCTTAAATTTTTAAAATTTGTAGATTTTTGTACTATTTTTTATAAATTGTAGTTTTTCATAAAATACTACTTGCAATAATTTCTTGATTTGAGAACATTGTAATTTGTGGTACTATTTCGTAGATATTTCTACAAAAAAATAACCATTTCTACAAAAAATTAAATATTTCAACAAAAATGTATGTACAAATTTCTATTTCTAGTTAAATTTTGTAGTTATTCATAGAAATTTTTTCCGCCAGGGTATCCGTATTAATGCATACGGTAAAATTATTACCATAAATAATGATATATACTATATCGTGTAAATACGATTGATTCAGACGGGCAATGATTGTACATGTAAAAAACGATTCATAACTATAAAACTTGTATAGTTATTTCCTTATTTGGATCTAAAACGATAGAAACTGATTTAATTCGATTAATGTTTTATCTGTCTTCTAAATATGGAACGATAGAACCGATAAAATACGATTAAAAATGATACATATAGCCGTTGTTAATCGTTTTCTATCGGAGATGGTTACCAGGGTACCGTGTCTCTTGATCCAGACAATCCAAAGGACGGCAAAGGTAAAAACAATTTTGAACGTTTGGTGTATCCAATAAAATCTAAAATTAGAGATTTCTTTTATCTATAAGAATTAACTTAAATTAATAAAATTAATCAAAAATTAAAAAAATATCTGTTACCTCCTATACTTGATACGACTGATTTTTAAAGTACTGTTATCTTCATTAAGAAGATAAAGGCGTAGTCCCATATAATGGGACTACGCCTTAAATATTTTGTCTGATTTTTAAAGTACTGTTATCTTCATTAAGAAGATAAAGGCGTAGTCCCATATAATGGGACTACGCCTTAAATATTTTGTCCAGTCAAATCCAACCATGCTGAATTGAAATAATTGCTGATCTTCCTCACTCAGATGACTCCACATCGCTTGAACATTGTCAGTGGAAAAACTCCATTCATTATTGCAAAACGGTTGGAGCGCGTTGGAAAGTTTGTCGATCTTTTTACACAACTTCCACATTCTGAAATGCATATAAAACTATTATAATTGTTTATATTATAGATGACATTTTATTTGGTTTCGATACAAACTATGAGATATGTATATACTTCAAGTAAGAGAAACAACTTTTAAATTTACGTGATACCTTGGGCTACGATTTATACAGATGTTTACAGCATCTATAAATAAAGCCGGAAGGAAATGACCGAGCCAAACGCAAATTCTATATGGTATTTTATGTTGAAAGTGAACCAATAAGGGTAAATATATGGCATTATGCAAGGGGTACATCCTATTTGCGTCGTGAAGTGCATGAACATATTCATTCAAAGTAGGTCCATTGACTGGTGACACGAAATTGTAAATTAATGTATCCTTGTCTCTCCTACAAGATGAATGCATTTAAACATAATTATGTTGTACATTATACTTCTTTACGTATCAGAGTCATTTATGATCATATGCTAATGTTTATATGTGTCTGTGATTACGGTAGTACCTAATTGTAAGTAGCTATTTGTAATTAGTAAAATATATTTAAGTATTTGTAAGCAGTAAAATTTGTAAGTAGTAAAAGTAATTGTAAGTAGTAAAATATATTTAAATACACATATTCGTATACGAGTGTGTTTCATGCTTTTTAAAATAGCCTCTTCCCCACAAACTATAGTATTTTGGAATACATTTATTATATAATATTTGCGATATTCAGAAAAATGATAATAGCAACTGAATACTAATTCTCCTGTTTTTTCAATCTGTTAATTTTCATATTTAATTGTTATATCTTGATGTTAGTTTTTTACAAGCATTAAGAAATTATATATCTATATATATATATATATATATATATATATATATATATATATATAATAAGTCATTAAAAATTATGTCTAAAAAATAATCTAAACAACTTATGAGATTGAACCATTATTATGTCATTATCTGATAACAATGTTTAAAATAGTAGAAATAGAATTTTATGTAAATTAGCTTCGGAGATGTTGGTTAAATATTGGATCATACCTGAATTGATTACAGACATCCCACGCACTAGCGATTAAAGCATTTACCGTGAAGTCGACAGGCACTATATTTGCCTTGAAATCGGAATTATAACGATGAAATCTTGTGATACCAAGTAGTGAAGTCACCGTGACACCTTGTGGCCCATACATATTGTCTATTCATCCGACAAGTGGCTCATTGGCGCTAGATAGAACTGAAAAAAATTTTAATTATTCCACGTTATGCAGATTCGCAAGAATCAAACTTATTGTAAGCTAAACGCGACACACGCACACACACACACACACACACACACACACACACACACACAGCCGCGACGGTTTATTATTATTTTACAATTATAGAATTTTATAGCACATAATTATGCAAACCAGTTGAAAATAATTACATATAAATGTTATTTAATAAATTCTTTAGCAAAAAAACTGCTAGTTTTTATAATTATTCTATTACCTACTGCAGGTCGAAATATTCCTACTGGCAAATCTCTGCTTTCGTCTCTGAGAAGTCCTTCCGCAATCGCTTTCGTGAATGTATATGTATTCGGCCATTGTGAAATGATTCTAGTCAAACGGTAGAATATATTTCTTTATTAATATATGTAATTATTATGTTATATTGAGCATCAAAGAATTACCTAGATATTTTTTCCTCGATTATATTTTTGTGTAAGTTCCGTGTGAACATGATAAGGTCTTTGTGGTTAATGGGATACGAATAAAATCGCTCTTCGATGTGTTTCACATGGCAGTTCGCATAAGCTGTTGACACGTGAATAAGTGACTGCAAGGTAAACATTAAGCGTAATTTATGTTTTTCTCTTAAAATTAGTGAAAATTGCAAAATATAAATAATTATTATTACTAGAACACATATTAGATATAAGAATTACTTTTAAATTTAGCATGTGCTTTGCGAGCTTTAAGATGGTAGCGGTAGCATTAACGTTCATTATCGTAGAAGTTTTGATGTTCTCGATGAACCGTACATTTTCTGCTATGTGAAAAATTATGGATGCCTATAATAAATAATAAATATACATGTTTTAAGAAGGAAAAATATTAAAAAAAAATACACAATTTATTTCTAATTGCATCAATAATTATAATTATATATATATATATATCTATATCTATAAAGGAAGATGTCCTGACTGACTGACTGACTGACTGACTGACTGACTGACTGACTCATCAACGCCCAGGCCAAACCCCTGAACCTAGAGACTTGAAATTTGGAGGGTGTATTCCTCTCATGACGTAAGCATCCACTAAGAAAGGATTTTTAAAAATTCCACCCCTAAGGGGGTGAAAAGGGGTAAAATGTGTTTTTTTCACGATTGTTCTGACTGACTGACTGACTCATCAACGCCCAGCCCAAACCCCTGAACCGAATTTTTACCAAAAGTATATGAAATAGGGGTAGAATTTTCCGGGGAGTGCCACTATGTGTATAGTTTTTTGTTACCGATTTTCTGGAAACCGATTTTTTTTATTTTTCCTATTTTTCGAAAAATAATTGATCAAATCTCAACAAATTATAGATCAAACAGGGGTAGAATTTTCCGAGGAGTATTATGAAGTGTATAATTTTTCGTTACCGATCTTTTGGAAGTCGGTATCGAAATTTTTTCAAATAATTTTTACCAAAAGTATATGAAATAGGGGTAGAATTTTCCGGGGAGTGCCATTATGTGTATAGTTTTTTGTTACCGATTTTCTGAAAACCGGTTTTTCTAATTTTTCTAATTTTTCGGGAAATAATTCACCGAATTTCAAAGAATTGTAGATCAAACAGGGGTAGAATTTTCCGGGAAGTGCTATGAAGTGTATAATTTTTCGTTACCGATCTTTTGGAAGCCGGTATCGAAATTTTTTCAATCTTTCGGGAATTAATTGACCGAATCTGAAAGAATTGTATATAAAGTAGGGGTAGAATTTTACGGCGAGCGCCATAATGTGTTCAGTTTTTGTTACCGATTTTTTTGGAAATCGGTTTTTTTAATTCTTTCAATTTTTCGAGAAATAATTGATTAAATGTCAAAGAATTATACATGAAGTAGGGGTAGAATTTTCCGGGGAGTGCTATAAAGTGTACTATTTTTTATTACCGATCTTTTTAAAAACCGGTTCCGAATGACCGAATCTCAAAAAATTGTACATAAAGTAGGGGTTGAATTTCCTGGGGAGTGCTATCAAGTATATAATTTTTTGTTATCGATCTTTTTGGAAAGCGGTATCAGAAGTTTGACGAATTTTCGGGAAATAATTAATCGAATTTTAAAGAATTGTATTTAGAGAGAGAGAGAGAGAGAGAGAGAGAGAGAGAGAGAGAGAGAGAG
>NW_020221752.1:25887-33315 GCF_003070985.1 Temnothorax curvispinosus
TATATATATATATATATATATATATATATATATATACATATTGCTATATTATTAAATTATTACATACCAATAACTGGAATGGAAAACTCCCATTATATAAGATAAAGAAAAAAAGAAAATAAACTTTGTTTTGCAGATTTACAGATTATTTACGATACAGATAATCAAGAAATGGCAGACGGCAATTTGTTTGACGCGCATACAGGTATCGCATATTTTAATATTTTAATTTTTTTTTAAAAGTTTAATATTTTTATTTTCAAATAACGAAAAATTTTTGTTTTCACTTTTTTTATGTTCTTCATTTAACTCGATTTGTTAATTCTACATGTGTCTTGACAGTTATGTCGTACTATTTTTTACGAGTTTCATATAATATCTTTGTATATTCTATTATTTATTATATTCTTTCCATTTTGTTCAAAATTTCTTATTTTTTGTTCAATATCTTGCATTTTATTAATTGTTCTATTTATTATTTACAGTAGAGCAGCTTGCGCCTATATCACATGCTGAAAATCAACAGAATGTAATACCCACTACCGACGAAATATCAAATGGACACAGATTTTTACGGAATAACTTCGCAAATAGTACGACTGCAGAGAGAATAAAACTTATGAGCCCTTTTTCTTTTCCAACTCGTTATAATTCGGAAATAATCGATATTTTTAATAAGAAAAATCACGCATTGTGGCACACTATGTACGTTTGGGCTGCGTTCGAAAACTTCACTCGAGTGCACATCAGCGTCGTCCTGTCTTTGTTCAATTTTTAGTAACAAAGATAGAACGACGCGGTATGCATCCGAGTAAAGTTTTTGGACGCAGCCCAAACGTACATAGTGGTGCCGCAACGCGTGATTTTTCTTATTATTTTGGAATCAACTTTTTCTTATTGAAAATATCGATGATTTCTGAATTATAACAAGTTGGAAAAGAAAAAGGGCTCGTAAGTCTTATTAGAAGGGTAAAATTCATCTGTAGTCGTACCATTTGCGAAGTTATTCCGTGAAAATCTGTGTCCATTTGATATTTAGTCGGTAGTGCGTATTACATCCTGTTGATTTTCAGCATGTGATATAGGCGCTGGCTGCTCCACTTGTATGTTTATAGCCTTGTATGTTTATACAAGCGCGTATTCATAAATTTTGTAAAATAACGGCACTCTCATTTAAGGCAAAGAACATCTATTAATGTATCATAATAATATGTATGTAAATATGTATTTATTTATTTATTTACTTATTTATTGTTTTAGTAGCTGCATCTGAAGACATTCGGACACTCCAGTCAGAATGCTGGACTAGCGGGTAGAGGGAGGAGGATTCGCGGCAGGTCTCCTATCCGTCGCGGACGACGCGGTAGACTTGCAAGTTCATCAAATCAAAATCAATTTCGAGAAGGTAAGAAACACGTTTTTATCATTCAATTTTATCGCTGATGCGATATAATGATGATATCTAATGTTTAATGTGTTATTTACAGAGACCGAATCGCGGTGCCGTTTTCCTCACTTCAAATGCGTGCAAGCGACCGAGCGCCGTGGGAAGAAGTACCGTCTACGTCGCCCCGGTCTGGCGGTGTAATGTAGCACCGTCGCGTAGAGTACAAAAATATTTCAATTTCAATAAAAAAAATATATATATATAATTATAAATATTTTTATACTATACACGACGTTGCCCTCTTTGTTACGTTACACCGGCTAGACCGACGCAGCGTAGACGATACTGCTTCTCACGAAGCTCGAGCGCTAGCCCACGATTGGAATAGGAAAAAACGGCACCGCGATCCGATCTCTAGTTGTTAAGCTAAAATCTCGTACCAAATAGCTTCCAGTAATAACCATGATGTCATTTTTCTAATCTGGTGTGTATTTATTGTGATTTTTTTTTTTATTATTTTAGAAACTGATGAGGAAGAAAACAGAAGAACGCAGGTACTAATCACACGTGTCGAATCTATTGGAAATGGAAACGAGAGAAGTGAGATTATAAATGAAGGTATGTGTGCATGTACACATGTTATTAATACTGTCTGTTTTTATATATTTTTTATTATTCATTATTATTGTTATTACAATTAGTATAATAATCTTTTTTAAGCCTTATGTCCACGATGCCAGAAATCGCTGCGAGATCTCGGACGCCGAAAGAATTGACCAATCACATTTAAACAATTTAGCCAACGCCATTGGTTAATTCTTTCTCTGCCCGAGATCTCAGAGTGATTTCTAGTGGGCACAATTAAGGCTTTATACTATCATTTATATGTAACATCTTTTGATGTAACATATTGTTCGAGAGCGCGCGGTAGCGCGAGGTAGCGCGCGGTAGAGGACGACCACAAAAGAAACGGAGAGGAACAGCAAGTACAGAAATACAAAGTTTAATGTTCAATATATATACAGTTATTTACACGAGTTTCCCTTTCAGGCAAAATTACCGAGAGCGCGCACAGAGTTTAGCTCGGCGAAAGCGGCGATATAGCAATTAATTGCGAAAAGCGGTGATGAGCGGTGAAGCAAAGCGGTTGTATAAGAATACTAGCGGTGATCTGCGAGCGAAATCGATTCCGCGGCGCAGCGGCGGTCCTTTTAACTCCTCCGAGGCGAAACTCCCTCTCTGCAGATTTCTCAGAATTTCGGGAGGGTGATTGGCCGTCGGAGTCTCGCGTCATGGAGCTGACGTCACCGTTTTCACGTGGTGACCCGACGGGGTCGTCGCCTGTTTTCGAGTGCTTTGTGTATAGCATGGATCGTTCCTTTGTTCTAGCGTTGTTGTTTGACTTTATTATTGATGACAATGTTAAAGTTTCGAGAAAGCTAATCCCGAAAGATCCATGCTATACCGAATATTTCCGTGACAATTTTGAACGGCATTTCACGCGAATATTAATTTACTGATTTTACTCAATTTACTGCAGGCGTGCATGTGCTGACATGCAGCCGAACGCGACTTCGTCGCGATGCTAAAGTTTACGATCTCAAACACATATACAATAAAGCTTCTACTGCAATAGAATATTCTGTTCCGATTTTATTATATACTTTTCACTTTTAATTAATTTCTTAAATTTAATTGACATTATCAGGAATGACAGTTACTGCCGATTTGATTCCGCTATTGGACGATGTTGGAAGAACAAATAGGATATCTCCACGTGGTCGCGGAAGGCATGTTAGACGCGGCCGCAACATGCAAAGAGGTAGAAAGGTTGTGTTTTTCTAATATTCGGTTCAGAGTGATTTGCATGAGTTATCAATTATTTATCTACTTAAAGTCACTTATTTATTAACGCAACTGATTTTGCGCAAACACTTTTCATTCTTTACAATGAACAATAATAGCGATACAAACATGTTTCGGTTTACGCTTAGATTTAAAAAGTTGATTCCAAAATAATAATAGAAATCATGAGTTGCGACATATTTGTATGTTTATACAAGCGCGTATTCATAAGTTTTATAAAATAACAGCACTCATTTGAGGCAAAAAAAATCCCTAATGTATCATCATAAATATATGGAAGGGTAAAAGTAGTCATAGCGGTGTAATTCAAAACTTCTAAAATATTGACTCGTGTGCATAGATGCAATTTATATATTGTACAGATTGCATATATGCACACGAGTCAATATCTCGAAAAATTTGGTTTACACCGCTATGGTTTTTACCTCTCCATATATAAATATATGTGTTCACTTGTATACTTACTTATTTATTATTTTAATAGCTGCATTTGAAGACATCCAGAGACTTAGTCAGAATGCTGGACAAGCGGGTAGAGGGAGGAGGAGTCGCGGCAGGCCTCCTAGCCGTCGCGGACGACGTGGTAGACTTGCAAGAAGACCACATCTAATTCGAGAAGGCAAGAAATAACTCGTTTTTATCATTTATCGCAGATGCGATAATGATGATATCTAATTGTTTAACGTATTATTTAGCTAAAAGAAAATCTCATACCATAAAGCTTCTAATAGTAGTGATGATGTCATTTCTCTAATCTGCTGCGTATTTATTGTGATTTTTTCATTATTTTAGAGACTGTGAATACTGATGAGGAAGAAAGAACGCAGGAACTAATCGCACATGTCGAACCTATTGAAAATGAGAGAAATGAGATTATAAATGAAGGTATGTATGCATGTACGCTGCGCGTCAATGATTTCTTCCCTGAGGTAAGAAGGGAACATAAAAGTCTAGGACGCTATTGGTTAGCTTCTATTAAAGTCACAAGAATTTTTATGTTCCCCCCTTACCTCAAGAAAGGAATCATTGACGCGCAGTATGTATACATGTTATTAACAGTGCATGGTTTTTTTCATATTTCTTATTTTTCATTATAATTGTTAATTATTATGATTATTAAAATTAATATAATAAACTTTCGTATATTGTTGTTCGAGAACGTAACATATTTTGATGTAACATATAGAATGACTACATTTACACGGCAGCTTGTAATCCGGTTTTATAACTAGCGTATACTACCGATCAAAAATTTATCTTCTTTCGATCGTAATGATCATTTTGATATGAGCTTGGGGAGAACACGATAACCGGGGCCCCTTGATTTGACTGTGGTTTCTGGTAGTATTTTTTACGCTGAACAAAAAATTATATAGATCTTATAGGGCTAACTGCTTTAGTTTTCGAGATATGCAGTATTAAAGTTCAAAATAAATATAACTTGGTAAATGTTTAGATTAAGGGCGACCTCACCGATTTCAATGACCTTGATATATGTTGTCAAAGTCACGACCCCGAGTGACCTTCAGAAGGTTTTAACCGTCGCTCGTTATTCATTAAAAAGTTATTAACAAAAAAAAGTTTTGAAAATATAGCAGCTATTTTGAGTATTGGAAAACATAATAACTAATATATATGTCGAAATTGTTCACGCATATACTTTCCACGCGAACCGAGGTTCACGCACACCCCCCCCGTGCTTTCGGGGGAGGTGCGGAAGTCCCGAAATAGTTCACGCATACACTTTCCACGCAAACCGAGGTTCACGCACACTCCCCCCCGTGCTTTCGGGGGAGGTGCGGTAGTCCCGAAATAGTTCACGCATATACTTTCCACGCGAGCCGAGGTTCACGCACACCCCCCCCGTGCTTTCGGGGGAGGTGCGGTAGTCCCGAAATAGTTCACGCATATACTTTCCACGCGAACCGAGGTTCACGCACACCCCCCCCGTGCTTTCGGGGGAGGTGCGGTAGTCCCGAAATAGTTCACGCATACACTTTCCACGCGAACCGAGGTTCACGCACACCCCCCGTGCTTTCGTGGGAGGTGCGGTAGTCCCGAAATAGTTCACTGCATATCTCGAAAACTAAAGCAGTTAGCCCTATAAGACCTATATAATTTTTTGTTCAGCGTAAAAAATACTACCAGAAACCACAGTCAAATCAAGGGGCCCCGGTTATCGTGTTCGTGCCCGATTTTCGATACTTAAACTACAACGTTTAATGATATCTAATTTTTTAATGTGTTATTAAACTAAAAGAAAATCTCATACCATAAAGTTTCTAATAGTAGTGATGATGTCATTTCTCTAATCTGCTGCGTATTTATTGTGATTTTTTCATTATTTTAGAGACTGTGAATACTGATGAAGAAGAAAGAACGCAGGAACTAATCGCACATATCGAACCTATTGGAAACGAGAGAAATGAGATTATAAATGAAGGCATGTGTGCATGTACGCTGCGCGTCAATGATTTCTTTTCTGAGGTAAGAAGGGAACATAAAAGTCTAGGACGCTATTGGTTACTTCTATTAAAATCACAAAAATTTTTATGTTCCCTTCTTACCTCATGAAAGGAATCATTGACGCGCAGTATGTTTACATGTTATTAACACTGTATGTTTTTTTTTATATTTCTTATTATTTATTATTGTTAATTATTATGTACTATATATATCAAAGCTTGTTTCAAATGTTTCGAGTATCAAAATAGGTTCATATTTAGATAATCGTTGTAATCAAAAGAAAAAAGGTTTTGTATCAGATAGTATACGGTAGTTACTGAATTGCATTAAAAGCCGCCGTGTAAACAGTCTATAGATCTTCTATTGCAATAGAATACGATATTATTTTTCTAGCCTAGTGTGTATTGATTGTGATTTATCATTATTTCAGAAACTGCAAGAATTGAAGAAATTAGAAGATCGGAGGACATGCTGCTCACAAGAGCAAACGAAATGATCGCAAGAATAGATGAAGAAAATAGAAGATCGGAGGACATGCTGCTCACAAGAGCAAACGAAATGATCGCAAGAATAGACTCTATTCTGTCTGAGAGTGAGAGAAATGGCATTGTAATGAATAACGAAGGTATGTGCGTATTTACATTTTGACTCATATTTCATTAATATTATTATTAGTTAAGTAATAAACTTTTTCTGTGTTGACAGATGAATGTATTTTTGATATACCGGAAGATGATTACGGTGCTCTTGGTTTCGACGATGAACAAAATGACTTTACCTTTTCATCCTGCTCCGTCAGGTCCGGTGTCCGCGTCAAACGAACGGGGTGCGTGTTGTACGTGCCGGAGTACACCTGCTACTCATGTATTTGTGCCGTGCGGACATCTATGTATTTGCAGTGATTGCAAGCAATGGTTTCTTGATTACAAATGTCTATTATGTCGGAAGGTTTACATGGATTGTATTCGTGTCATTACCACATAATATATTTATTAAAGTTATTACCAATCCCCGACATATATATATCTTTATCTTTTAGTATTTTGCTTCAAATAGTTCTTATTCTTACTTTTATTACTTAATTTTATTCTTAATGATTATTCTTAAATACATACTTTAATCGTCGTAGAGATTCGTTATTCGACGTCCCATTTGCGTTATATATTTCCTCAATTGTCCGAGCGCGAAATCTTTCTTCGGCATATACTGTCGACCTTTGTGCCCTTCGTCGTCACGAAGGATGTCGCTTATCGTCGCGCTACCTTCGATTCTGTTGATTCATTTTTGAGTCGCTCGTAAGTCGAAAAAATATTTCTGTAATATGTTAGTTCTAATAATTTTGTGTTTTTATTGTATTGTACTTATATTATATTAACCTTGTAGTTCTGCTGTGAATAATTTTTGATAATTTCAGATATTATATATACTACAGTAAAATTAATTGCAATAATTTTTTTTACCTAAGCCCCGGTCTGTGATTCGTTCTTATGTATCCTGTCTTTATTTATTCTCTTAAACAATCATAGCTTATAAAAAAATGACAGTGGACAAGATAAAGTTTGCGCTATTCGTATAAGAGCTCTAATTCTCTCTTTATCGTACACACGGGGATAACAAGTTGTGTGTGCCTAGCTAACTGAAATTTGCAGTTCTGATTTCCAGAGGGCTGCGTTCCAAAATTCACTTTAGTTAATTAAAATGCTACAGTA
>NW_020221753.1:0-5712 GCF_003070985.1 Temnothorax curvispinosus
GATTAAAGAAACTAAATAAATTGTTGAAATAACTAATGTTTAGTTAACTAACTAAAATGTTTAGTTGAACGTATCGGACTAAATATTTCTTGGGATTAATTTTTTTTCTCAGTGTGGACATATTCGTCAAGTTTCTATATAATTTCACGTTTTACGTATTTAACCGAGCTGCATTTCTTTCGTTCATCATCAAAAGCATCGCAACTTCTCCAGGACCATCTTTTCGCGCGAATGTGCTCTCCGATTATTCATAACCAATCCCGGCGACAAAACAACCCTCTCGCGCGCTCCCGTTCACCAACCCTCTCGTTCTCATCTCTGCCGTTCTCTTCCCCGCCCTCCCACCGTCCTTTACCCTTGTCGCCCTGAGAAGTTCCCAAAACAGCACGATGCCTCCGCGAAAGCATCGTTTCACCGCGAACATCGTGCATTTCCGGCGATTCTCGTGAAACCCCGATAGGGGTGTATTTAGTAAGCGGCGAAATCGTTGCCTTAGACGTTATGGAAATACTTTGCAACTTTTACTTTTATTTTTTAAATTCCCTAAGATCTTGCTGAAATTAGTAGGATGATAAATTATCCAAGACTTCATTTAAATTCTCAAGATTATGACATGATAAGATTTTGTGTGCTTAAATTGTTAAAATTATATAAATTACCCATGATTTTACTTAAATCTTAAACATTCCTACTTTTAGAGAAATAATACACTCCATGCTTTCATATAACACGGATCTAAAAGATTCATAGATTAGAATTAATCAAATAAGTGAGCAAAGTTACAAATCCCAATATAATTATTACTTCGTATTCCATTTTTTCTTTATAATTAACACGATACACTGGAGTAAATTTTGGAAATTTTATCAGTCATCACTTATTTTTAAAAGTGTGTTTTAGAGGTTCGAATTTTTCGTGTATCTATTTGACGTGCAAAACTGATAAATAAAATAAATCTATTTACATATATAAATTTTTAATCCATTTAAAATAGGAAAAAAATACCACCTTTTCTATTTCTCCTTTGGCACGCGATGGCAAAACTATTATTAAAAAAAAGAAAATGATCGAGGAAAGTGCATTGAAATATTCCTGCAATTAGACAACGTAATTTCTCTAGTCACACTCCTGAGCGCTCGCACCCTCTCGGTTTCCATGCGGTGGTGCACTCAGTGCGAATCGCGCAGCCGCCCGAACATCTCGGTGAGGCTGGCCCCGCGTTGTGATCGCGTGCGAAAAAAGGGGGTAAAAGAAACGGGGGCGCGCAGAGACAGAGAGAGAGAGAGAGGGAGAGAGGGAGGGAGAGAGAGAGAGAGAGAAACGGAAACAGGCGAGGGAAGGCCGTGGCCCACGAGGTGTGTTTAGCGTTTTCGAACCGGGGGTTGCGAGTCGCGATAAGGGTTGCTGCGAGTTCTTCGGAGGATGATGTCCGTATCCGCGGCATCGCGTGGGCGTCGCGGCCTCGCGATCCGTACCCCCTGGCCCTATTATTGACTCGGGGGTTGGTCGGGCGGCCATGACGAGGGGTTGAATTCGCCGCGAGATTGCCAGATGGCGCGGCGTGTGCGGTCCTCCACCCTCCCTGGAATGCTCTCGGCGAGGATCCTGCCGACGCTGTCGTGCCCCACGGGTCCATCGACGACGCTGAGGGCGGCCGCCGACGACGGCTAAGGAAGAACGGAACGCGCCCGACACGCTGAGCGTCGTCGCGTCGTGATAAAAGTTTGGGGGACGCGCGCACGGTTTTCGAGGCGCGATCAAGCGCCGCGCCGCGTTGAAGTGGCAGTCTCGCGCGGGGGCGGAAGCGGTGCGGAAAGTCCATTTCGGGGAGGCTCGCGTCTGCCGCCCGTATAGGAGCGGACGGAGAGAGAGAGAGGGCGAGAGAGAGAGAGCGCGCCGACGGTTCCGTTACGAGGGCGCGGACGGTATCTCTCATTCTCTCCGCGAAGCGGAGCCCGAGCTCGCGGAGCCGCGCGCAAGGGGGTCGAGGGGTTCCACCGGAAGTCTGGCGCTCACGCCGGACCGGAACCGAGCGGGACCGTGCGTGGCGGGGCGAAACGCAAGTCGGCCCTCGGGAGTGCCGTGTGCCATCCACCATTTTGGGTACGCGGAGGTTATTCCGTGTCCCCTCGCGGAGAGGCGTCGGGGATCCTCTCTCGCGGAGTGATCTCTTCCTTTTCCTCTCGCTCTTCCGCATCCACCCCCCTTCTTCTCCGTTTCTCCGAATCGAAACGGAGCCTCTCCCGGCGAGCGGGGAAGAGCGAGCGCGGTTTCCGGGGAGGAATCGTGCGTCGCGACGGGGATCAGCTGGATCCTGCCCTGCCTGCCGTCCTTAGTGCGTTCTGTGAGAGTCCTGGGGGAGACGTTCCGGGAACGCCGCGACGGTTCCCGATGCCGCGGGACTGGAGCCATTTTTATGCACTGCGTGCCGAGAGGAGCGGCTCTCCCGCTGGAAACTGGGTTACCGCGTCGCTTCCGCTCGAATTCCTCCTATGCTCGTCACCCGGAGGCTCGTAGTCCCGAGGTTGAAAAGCGTACTCTTCCTGCTTCACCCCCCTTCCCCCGCTCACCCGTGTCGAGGGTAGAATTCTACGCGCGGTGCATACCGATACGGCTGCTCGAGTGAAGTGATGGGAAGTGGTGCGTCAAGTGACTAACACTCGTCGACGATGAAGAGACGTATGGATTTGTACGTTGATGCAAATAGAGATTTTGTGCTCCGGATGGATTCGTCACGACATTTCGTGCGGGAATAGAAACGGCGCGCATTTTACACGTACCTACAAGGGAAAACGAAACGTGTTCCGAGTTTTTGACGATGAAGCGGGACAGATCCGGGAATATCGGGTTAAGGAATATCACGCGGGAAGAAGAGAAGAAAATTAGTCGATGAAGAATAGATCGTGCTCTTTTTTTTTTTTTATCTCTCGGCGAACTTTTTGGGCGAGTATTATGACGGGCGGAGGAGATTCGTGTGTTGACGAAACGTTGCCCGGACACTTAGGACTAACCATGTTGAGAATGGCAGTAATTGATCTGGGTTGAATCGGGGGTGAAGTTGCCGAAGAAAATCGTGCAGAGGCGCGCATCTGCGTGCTGGGGTGATTTGGCGGACTCATCGGGGAAAATTGCGCAGGTGGAACAGACTGGATCGGTTCACTTAAGGGAGACAAACGCGATTGAGTTCAGGGGGGGTGTGTGTGTGTGCGTGCGAATGCGGCGTGTGGTGAGGACGGAGGACCCTGCGGGTCGGTGGACTTGTTGAGGAATTGTCATCGGGCAAGTAGAGAAGGCGGAGTTTAGGGTGGCAAACGCGGACAATCAAGACTGTACGCGGAGTAATTAATATTTATACCGAGGAATGCTGTGCGGGGGTTGAAAAGGCGTGGATCTGTTGTATTGAGCGAGAGAAAATGCGTGGTTCGACGTGAAAGAATTTCGCGATTAGTTGTCATTGAGAAAAGGGTCTCGAAAGGGAGAAGTAGAACGCGGCTCTGTAGTTCGATATCGAATGATTAATTACAGAGGAAAATAACGCGTGCGGGGTTTTTTTTTTGCATTAAAAACAAATCCGTATTCGGGAAAAAAGAAGTCGGTGGAGATATCCTTCGGGAAAGGAGGAAGCAAATTTGTTTTTTTTTTTCGTTCGTCGAAAAATACGACGAGCTAATATATTATTCGCGAAAAAAGTGTCATCATTCCGCAGATCCTCACCGAAAATGGGAGATCCTTTGAGTTGAGATGTAGCGCTCATATTTGGATCGCTGGAAAACTTTACACTTGCGTGCTCTAAATTGAGAATCGTGCGGGAAATCTTCGTCTGAAGAAGTCCCTTTACGCTGGGCAGTATTGACTGGGCGATCGTGAATTCTGTTCGCTCGAACCAAATTCTCTTTCCCTCCCGAGTTAAGACGAAAGAATCCTTCTTGTCAAAAAGAAGCTGTGGATTTTTCGCATCAAGGAAAAAAAGAAGGGATCTTCTATTCGCTCGAAATATGTCTTCTGCGTGTCTGACTAAACCGTTGATTCTTATTCCTCTCGAAGACTCGCTCGTCCGTCAAGGAACATCACGAATCGTCCTCGTTTAAGGAATATTGTCTCCATCGGGAAAAGTTGTGTGACGTGTAAATTCGCGACGACGAAGGCAGTAGATGCTCCTCCACGAAAGATCTTCGCGGTAGGGGATGCACCATCCGGAAAAGGAATCTCTCATGGAAGGATTCGCGGGTGACGGACGATCGCTGAAGGATCTGTGAGTCTCGTGGGGCGGCAATCGATGGATCTTGATGGAAGGAGGATGAATCTGCCGAATCCCGCGCGAAAGAGTCGCCAAATGTATTATTCTTCCAAGGACATGGCCAGAAATTAGACCGACAGAGAACGTGTCGGGAACGATGGGGATCGAGTGATTTCGGCAGAGGACCGACAAGTAGTTTTTAGATGTTTTGTATGGGCCAGGTGAGGCTCGCGATTGATGCGTCAATTGTTGGTGCTTCGGAAAGTGCTTTCCCGATTTTCCACGCCAAAGGATTACGCGTGGCGGCCGGATCCCACCGTTTCGCGAGACGTGAGTATCCCATCACGCCATTTTGTCTCATCGAGATAAGTGTCTGTAGGGATTAATTGAACCAGGTCTTTACAGTGAAAGTCGAATCAGTAAAAAAAAAAAGGTTTAATCCTGAAAGGTCAATAGAAGTTGACGAAAGACTTTCGCTCTTTGAGATTTTTTTTGAGAAGTGTAGATACGTTGCATCATAAATTGAAAAAGATATTCTATTTTGATTATTTTAAGACCAATAATAAAATGATACAGTTATAGTGTCTTCTTATAATTGATTATATTATTTTTATTTTTATTTTTATGATATAGGAGTACGGTTTGCTGAAATAAAAAAATTATCAATTTTAAACTGTAAATGTTGCGTATCATGAATTATTTTATTTAAAATAAAAAAACAAAAAGAATGATATATGATAGAATGATTACTTTGCAGTAAAATTAATTTGGAGAATCTCGTAACGGTAATAGGATTATTTAATTTCTATAACAAAAAATGTCATTTGTAATTATAGCGCGTTATTGTGCAAAGAGATTTTTGCAAATATTTTTATAAAAACAAAATCTTGTTTTTACAAACGGGTCAATGCACCATTCGATATATTTTAATATGAACGATGTTTTCTCTCGAGGCAATTTTTTCGATGTAAAAAAAACAACAAAGTTTTTTAACTAATATTTTTTTAAAAACATTGCATTCCCAGCATCGCGTAATAGAAAAGCATCTCTCAAATTCGTTCAGAAAGAACTGTTAATATTTAAAATAGAGTGTAAATCTAATTTTGATGACAAGTATGCAACTTTATGTGCATTACGTCGCCTTAATGATGTATAACACAACGATAAAGTTTACAGAATAATAATCAAAGCAAGTCGCGAGTTTTATACGGAAAGCGTTGAAATGGCATCTCCGTTACGAAATAAACAGCAACTTAAATTTTCGAGTTTTCCCTTGAGAGAGAGAAGGGACGGTGGATGGGGGCGTGACGGAGGTGAAAGAGCACGGTCGAAACAGGGTCAGGAATCAGTACGGTGGTAACCTGCACAGCCCCCATCTCACCCCCATGCACCGGTACATATAGAGCCTGAGGAAAGCGCTAACCTACATGCTCATTCGTACGGCAAATCATATTCAGTTCGTAAAATGAAAACCA
>NW_020221754.1:0-950 GCF_003070985.1 Temnothorax curvispinosus
AATTTACCGTTACGTTTATAGGCGGGAATAAAGGTAAAAGAGGTATGAAGATCCGGGTGCGCATGCAATGCGGTCTCTCGTGGGATACTTGATCGCCCGACATCGTAAATACGTTATTTCCGCGGAATTTTACGCCGCTCGTACGGCTTCGATCTCCGCCGGACGCGCGTCTCGCAATTAAATTCGGGATGAATTCGCGGCGTCACGGTGTTCGGTCAAGTTGCACACGCGCCACTGCCGACGTTATCGCTGGCTTATGGAATAATCACCAGGGGCGTTCGGGGGGAGAGAGAGCAGGGAGACTTATTTTCGGATAGTCATCATCGGTGGTCGTCAGCTTCCGGACTTTGGATGCGAGTGTCACACATCGTGCAGACAACGGGCCGAAATTATACCGACGGGCACTCTAACAAAGGACGACGTTGAAAAGGGATCTGGGACAGTTTGCGTGGCGGTTTGTCCCGATGTTTGCGCTCGGTATATGGACCGCGGATTATTGTTGAATATAATGATATAACGGGTTTACGGTCCCGAAGGTTATACGGTCCGTCGTGCAATGTTGTCTCTTTGATGTGGAACAAGGAGAAGCGTAGATTCAGAGAGGAGAAGATGCTGAGAGAGAGAGAGAGAGAGACGAGAGAAAAAAGAAAGAGAGAAAGAGAGAGACAGGGATCTTTTATTTCTGCCCGACAATGAGCCCGAGAGGCTCTTGTGATCGTACACGCGAATCGTAAACAGAGGTATGGTCACAATGCGTCTAACTGTACTGTTGATTAATTCACGTAACAAACATATAAGGCACCAGGAGTATCGATTCCCGGAGCGGCTAACAGTAGCGCGTAACGCCGTAAAATAACTGCAAAACAAATAAGGAGAGTGCTATGAAAATGACGCGAGATGGATATAATTGAGAGAACAAGCCGTGAAGAAGATGCAAAGCTGATGATTAG
>NW_020221754.1:1050-1882 GCF_003070985.1 Temnothorax curvispinosus
GAGGGAAGGATGGACTGCGGTTCCCATGACGTGCCCAGTCGGACCAGTGACCCAAATTTTTGGGGCCCACTGGCGGAGCTTCGTACCCACAACCTTCGATATCGTGTCTCCTCCCCCTCTTCGTCCCTTTTGCGTCCCTCCTCCATCACGGATGCGTAAAAGGCTTCGATGCAAAAGCCTGATCAATTGATTCTGCATGATGATATCGGATTGTTGCTCGTTGATGTTCGTCAGAAGACGAACACTAAGAGAGAGAGAGAGAGAGGGGGGGGGGGGGAGAGGGGGGAGGGGAGGGAGGGGAAGAGGAAAAAAATGAGAAAAGGCGAGAGAATAAATTTTGTGTTGGACGCCACTACTGAATACGTTCAATTAGTGCCTTCTATTAGTTACAATGATTGTGTAATTTATTCGCGGGATGCTATATGCCTCGCCGTATCCTAGCGACCATCTGTTAGTTTAGTAGCCTAGATACCTGAGAAGCGTATGAAACTTGATACACTGCTAAAAACAAGTAGCAATACGTTTCTTCAGAGATGAGCGTATAATATAATATATGTATCTCGAATTTCGATTATTTTTCTTATCGCATGATTTTAGTATCTTGAACATCCTCGTATAAATATACTGCTTTAGCTTCTCTACAAACGTTGCTTTCCCTTTTTTCGGGCTTTTTTTTTAAAGAACAATCCCGAGAATAATTGTTTTCGACAATGCATTAATAGCGGAATTTGAAAAAATTTCTGAAGAGTAGAATCTCTGTAAGGGTCTTTCACGGTAATTTCTGTAATTGCGAGTTACAAAATGAAGGAGAACAGTCTCCATGGCGCAAAAA
>NW_020221754.1:1982-3885 GCF_003070985.1 Temnothorax curvispinosus
TCACGGTAATTCCTGTAATTGCGAGTTACAAAATGAAGGAGAACAGCCTCCATGGCGCACAAAAATGTTCAAACAAAATGTGAAATTATATATCTCAGTAATAATGTAATAAATGTTCTTTAGACACCATTGTCAGAGAATTTGTAGATAAACATGGTTGCGATTACATATGTAATTATACGAGGTGCGCCAAGTGTTTTCCTTATACGTATCATCTATATAATAAGATAATAAAGTGTTCCGCGTTACATAGTCATCCTCCCTAATAACGCCGCGAGAGATTAACGCGGCGGAAGAGATTTCCGTCGCGTTTCTTTGATAATATACGAAACTTCTCTCCGTGCCCGTTATGCCCGTAATACTTTACTCGGATCCCTCGCGGGAGCGGAGCCGCGTCAAGCGCATATCCGCGACATCCGACGGCTCGTGACTTTTTCGGATGAAAAGGAGCGTATACGCGCGGCCGAATCAGCGCCGAGTGTCACATATCGCATCTGCCGAGAAAGGATTTCATTTTTATTATATATCGCCGGAGCAAAATATCAAGGGGGGAAGGTGCAACCGGATGCAACGTGGAGGACCCGGCATCAATTACGGCCGTCAAAGGAGACAATGGACAATTCTCTCCTCGGCGGCGAGTGCCGCGCGGCGCGGCGCGGCGCCGCGCGCCGGTAGGCAGCAGGCGGCGTGTAATTTTTACTGTGGAACCTCCTTAAAGAAAGTCTTTCACCGTGTACGCGAAGGAGGAGCGCCGGATTGTCGTTGCCGGCCGCCGCGCGAGGAGGAAGAGGAGGTGGACGAGAGGTGGTGGCAGTGGTGGTATAGAGAACGACGAGGAGGGAGAAGGGCAAAGAGGAACGACGAAGGAGGAGGACCATGTTATACTACTTTGGTATACTTCGTCGTCGGTACCAGGCAGCGATGTTCCACTTACACGGCACACTTTGCAACTCGCCTCGCTTCAGGATCCTGAAGAGTGGTTCTGTGTCTATCCTACGGTTCCGATCGCCGCGTCGTTGGGCTGTATATAACGCGCGCACACGAAATGCCTTGGCTTCGAAACACGAAATTCGTGCGAGATCCGTACTGCGGACGTTAGCGAATATACGTCTCTTCATATCTCTCTCTCTCTTTCTCTCTCTTCGACTCGTCTCGCACAAGGTCGGAGAAATAATTCTTATTTTTTTGCACTTGGAAAATCCCAACCGTTGAAACGGAGTACAATAGAAGAATGGTTAAAAGAGTAGCAACTCACCCAAATGATGTCACATGTTCAGGATATTATAAAAACTTAAAACTATAGGAAAGAACGTCGAAAGAATAGTCGACCAGCGGTGCTATAAATTAGACGTTTCTGAGTTAATTTACGATGTATGCGATGACTGCAATTAGCTTTTCCGAGACGAATAAATATTATTTACAAAAGATTTGTTCCATAATTTTTCATTTTTGATGTCGGCAAAGTCTTTTTCTCGAGTTCTCAATTGTACACAAAATATTCGGTTAAACACGCTGACTCATTGGCTTTAGGCGACTTCTCTTGAAAATCCTCAGAATATATATATTTTTTTTTAAACAAAGCATATACAAGTATTTCATAATTAATTTTTTTCTAAACAAAGTGGAAATCGACGTAATGAATCTTCCTCGTTTTGCATCCAATTATGATATCAGTTCGAAATAAATAAGTAAATGCTTCCGTTTGATGTAGGACACGCGATCTCAATATAAACGAGAGAGTAGGCGTGCGATTAAGTTCGCATTGGATAAAGAGGTAAAAATTAAAGCAAGCGTAAGAGTTATACTTCCTATAGAACATCGAATGTATATATTAGATGTAAGAATTTCTATAAAATTAATATATA
Organism: Temnothorax curvispinosus; assembly: GCF_003070985.1. Taxonomy (NCBI): domain Eukaryota; kingdom Metazoa; phylum Arthropoda; class Insecta; order Hymenoptera; family Formicidae; genus Temnothorax; species Temnothorax curvispinosus. The sequence continues at coordinate 3,848 of NW_020221754.1, forward strand.
AATACAATATCCCATAGAAGAGTAATTATTTTTTCAAT
>NW_020221755.1:0-4449 GCF_003070985.1 Temnothorax curvispinosus
ATCTCTATCTTTAACATTTACGCTCGAACTCAAGTATTCCTTGATCAGGTCATCTACTGTGCCACGTTGGTCGATTCCAAAAAGCAATTGGCTGGGTGTTTCATTTGTACTTTTGCTTATCGTGTTGTTTAAAGCGTGTTCGATCTGCGGTAACACGTCATACCAAAGTTGATCTTCCTCTTTATTTACAAGCTTGCCCAACATAGGAATCACTACGCGATTAATTCGTTCCACCTGACCATTGCTTTGAGGGGAACCAGTGGCTATCAATATATGCTTAATAACGTGCTTATCAACAAAACTCTTAAACTCTTGCGAAGTGAAACAAGAGCCCCTATCGGAGACAATAACTCGAGGCTTACTATAGTTGCTAAAATAATCGGATAGTGCTTTAATAGCTTCTTTACTTGCGGTGGTCTTTGTGGCGTACAACTTGACGTATTTTGTGAACGCATCTACAACTAGGAAAATATACTTTTTTGTCGCACACCGTTTATCGATGGGTCCCAAGTGGTCAATGTGCAATACGTCCAGGGGAGTGTTTCCTTTTGGTATCGGATGCAAAATGCCTTCTGTTTTTCCCGAATGTGGAGAATATGCTAAGCATTTCAAACAATTAGAGATATGCGCTCTTACTTTCGCTTTTAAATCAGGAAACCAATAACTTTTAAGTATTACCTCCATAGTTTTTTCTACCCCCAGATGCCCCATTTGATCATGATATCTAAACAAGATATTATTTTCCATATTTTGAGGAACGTAAAAGAGCAAATCATTATTCTTTTTACGGTAAACCAATCCATTACGCATCTCGAAGAATGGACTTTCTGATTTCTCTAGTTTTCCTACTAGTTCAATAATATCTTTATCTTGCGACTGGCAAACTGATAAGTTATACTCGAACGGATTATCTTCTATGATGCAAATATTAAAGGATCTACTGAGTGCGTCCACGTGCTTCATTCGATTGCCCGGCCTGTGTTCTACTGTATATTCAAAACTTTGCAACTCTAAGGCCCAGCGGGCAATTCTAGGATTAATATCCTTCTTTTGTAACGTCAATTTAAGAGCATTGCAGTCTGTAACGATCTTGAAAGATATACCGACTAAATATATTCTAAATCTTTTCAAAGCATATACTATAGCTAATGTCTCTAGCTCAAAACTGTGATATTTGCTCTCCGTTGGTGTTGTTCGTTTAGAGAAATAGAAAATTGGATGCAATTTACGGTCTGACTTACGCTGTACCAGTACGGTTCCGAAGCCGTGTGAACTAGCATCACAATGTAATTCGGTATAATCATGAGGATTATAAATGGCCAATATCGGCGCTGCTACTAACTTAGATTTTAAAGCCTCAAAAGCATTTAACTCCTTTTCAGTAAAAGTAAACGTGGCATCTTTTTTCAGTATGTCATATAAAGGCTTAGCGATTAATGCAAATCCTTCAACAAATTTGCGAAAGTACGAACACAACCCGAGAAAACATTGCACATTGCGCACACTTTGAGGAACGGGAAATTTTAAAACAGCCTCAATGCCACTATCAGTCGGACTTATGCCCTGTGAAGAGATGGAGTAGCCTAAATACTCTATTTTGGTAAATAAGAATTTACATTTGTCAATTCGCAGATTACATCTATTTTCGATCAATAATCTAAATACGCGTTTTAATACATAGAGATGACGTTCTAACGACTTAGTTGCTATCAAGAAATCATCGAAGTACGCTATTACATCTCCCTCACGGATCAGCTCCTGCAATATATCGTTTACAAATTTTTGGAATCTAGTCGGGGCTGTTTTTAATCCAAACGGCACTACAACGAACTCAAATTGGCCGAATGGTGTAACAAATGCAGTATATTTAATGGACTCTTCAGACATATGAATGTGGAAAAATCCATCTTTTAAGTCTAATACACTAAAATATTCTTTATCTCTAAGAACATTTAATTGATCTTCTATCACTGGAATTGGAGAATTATCTCGTAATATATATTTATTTAAAGTTCGATAATCGATACACATTCGGTACTCTCCGTTTTTTTTACGTACAAGTACAACCGGCGACGCATATTCGGAGTTACTAGGCCTAATGACTCCTTTCGCTAATAATTCGTCCAAAATTTTCCTCAACTGATCCTTTTCACTATACGATAATCTCCTCGGTGAGAAATGAAAGCTTTTTACATTATCAAACTTTAATGTCAGTTCCGCATTAACCTTGGGCTTTAAAGGACGTTTTGGCAATACATATTCTTTTTCGAACAATTTTTTAAACTCTAACTGTTTAGCAGGACAAATATCCGGATTAATTACTAACGTTTCACTTACTTTATCTGACATATCGCTTATATTAATATTAAGAATCTCGTTATCTACATTCAGAATCTCGTCGTTATCTAAATTTTCCGCAACGTTTACAGGAATAGCAATTAAATTAACTTTAGCTCTTTTTAGAATGTCCCGACCGATTATCATAGAGAATGACGTAGTATTATCAGCAACCACGTATACTGACACGTTAGCTTTACTAATTTGATCGTAATGAATATCAATTGTAGTAGTTCCAACTACGTTTAGCTGACTGCCATTAATTCCACAAAATTTATTTCCAGCATCAGTCGGCTTAATAAAACAATTGGGAATAATCTTTTCTTTCACAAAACTTATTGGACTCCCAGTATCGATCAACGCATCTACTTTAGTTTCATACTTCGCAACAGAATCACTCAATTTTATCGTAACTACTTTTTGAAATTCATTACTAATCAACGAGGCATCTACGTAATTAACTTGTTCTGATTCACTCTTACCGTTACATTCGCTCATTACATGCCCTTTTTCTCCGCATTTGAAACAGGTACCTTTCTCTCTCTTAGGCGACTTACAGTCCTTAGATATATGTCCAAATTTGCTGTAATTGTAGCACCGTATTTTGACCTGTGACGCACTTGACTCCGTCGACGCATCCTTTCTCTCCGACACCTTCGTATGAGACTGCACGTCCTTCTGCTCCTTGTTCTTCCACTTCAGCTCTCGTTCCGGACGACTTTTCTCCTCCATCAGATTGACACTTTCAAACGCCGTTAGCAGCTCGTCTTTCGAGGCGAACTGTTGAAGCTTTGCTTGATTACGTAACTGCAAACTCGATATACCCTCGATAACGTACTCCAAAATTTCTTCTTCATCTACTGGAACGCGATTAGCAAGTATAATCTTCTCGTGGTAATATGCACTAAACGCTTCTCCCTGCTTCCACTTTCTTTCTTCAAACTGCTTCCGCAGCTTCAATTTACTTTGACGGTGATCGTACATCTTGCGCATTTCAAGAAGTATATCATTCGCGCTGAGCTCGACATGCTCGGGGCGAGAGTGAAACCACTCTAATAGCGTTTTTCATTGGCAGAACTGGTGCGCACTCAGTGCACATTAAAGCCGTCGTACACAAACCAAAAACGTAAAGTGTTTAATATAAACGGGTTAAATCATGAAATCCTCAATATTCTTTATTGCACTATTTGGTAAAATATGTACTGGATATTTTATCAGTCAAAATATTTGCATTTTACTTTAAATATTAGAGATTAAATCAGTGTACAACGGCTTTAATGTGCACTGAGTGCGCACCAGTTCTGCCAATGAAAAACGCTATAACGCTTTGTCCTTAAGACGCGCTCCTATGAGAATCTTTGCACTGTTGTCATCCAAACGATATGTTGCAATTAACAATCGGGCTTGCTTCTCCCAATTTCGGAACATGCCCTCTTTTCCTTGAAAATCGCTCAGCAATTCACATATTGCTTTCACGCTATGTTTCGATGGCACTTCCGGTCCTGCATCGTTCCGCGGGGCATTACGCAACATCTGGTTCTCTCTCTCCAGCATCCGCATCTCTCGCTGCATTAACGCTTGTTCTCGCCGCATGAATTCCATCTCACGCACCACGTCTTCTGGCAGAGTCCCGCCGCGGTTCGCGCGTCGATCTCTCTCCGACCGCTCACTCGCATGCTCGATATCACTTATCGACGTATGCTCCGCCTCTCGTCGCCGATCTCCTGCCGTGTCCTCGTGCTGCTCGCTTTCATCTTGATTCTGTACCACACCGATTGCTCTTAATTCGTTAATCCAGTCGTTATCTGGCTCTGCCGCTTGCAATCGGGCTATCAACTCCGCCTTGCTGCCCGATGTCGGCAACTGCCGTTCTTGCAGCAACTCTTTGAGCTGGAGCACTTTACACTGGTATATGGCCATCACGTTTCCGATAACGATACGGAAGCTCGGAACACTGAAGGACACCTCACCGATACAGTTCCGCGCTTGAAATTACCCGGCAGTTTATCACGGCGGTTCACTGCGTCAACACTCGAATACCGATCCTCGATCCCACTTCTGAATTTGTAAGAGGAGGAAGCCACTCGTTAAAATGTATTATATTAGTCAGGA
>NW_020221756.1:0-3402 GCF_003070985.1 Temnothorax curvispinosus
GACGCGTCATAACAACGTGCGACGAACGAACGCGAGGCCGTAACGTAGTGCACGCACGGTCTAAACAAACGCGTCTCGACACCGTACGGGCGTGATCAGGACAAGATCGAATCCCGCAACCGACGTCCAGAACTTCGGCACCATAGGTCCGAAAGTGCGAGGCGGAAAGAAAAACAGTCGTATGTCGACGGTGACGCATACCCCAGCGAGGATCCGCACCAGGTCGCAGCAGCGGCCGGACAACGACGAAGATAACCAGGGTGACGACCCTTATAACGTACCACAAAATACCGAGAGTCATAACGACCTCGACGAATTGACACCGTTGGACAGAATAGTCCCGGTGGACGAGCAATTGCAACAGCAATACGAGGCGATTAACCTCAGTGCGGAGAAAACAATGGACACTCCCACGGAAAACGAGCGTAAGCTCCTTGCGCAAGTGCAAGAATTAACGGCGCAGCTAATGGAGATACAACGGGCCGCAAAGCAGCAGCAAAGACAAGATTCCGTCGTAACACTGAATACGGATTGTGGTCCGGCGGGCGAAAAGGCCGCAGAAAAAACGGGCTCACAGGCGTACTGCGACGAGGATCAGTTCAACGCGGGAAGACTGCAGATGGTACCGATCCAAGCGAGACTGCCGAGAGGAGGATGGATCAAGAGTCCGTTCGACGATTTGACGTTTGTAGGGAAAACGGATAAACAAAACCCTATCAGATTCCTCGAGAAATTCGAGAAGCTAGCCAAATATGAAGGTGTATCCGAAGAGGAACAGATGTTCTACTTCGGTAAGTGCATGAGGGGAGCAGCGAGCCAGTGGCACGAGTTGCAGCTGGCGGAGAGCATAGAGGAAATCAAGGACAAGTTCCGACAGTACTTCTGGGGCTGCCAGGCGCAGATGCGCTTTAGACAACAAATCTATTTTGGTAAATACAAGCCCGGAACAATGTCGATGACAGAATATGCCTTGAATATGGCGCGTCAAGCGAAAACCTTACGACCGCCGATGACCGACGAGGAGTTGGTACAAACGCTCCGCGAGCACTTCGACGGTGACGTCGCGCGAGAGCTGAGGCCGTCAATAGCTAAAACGGTCACCGACATGATAGACATGTTGGACACTTTGGAGAATGAGCGAGAGACTCGACGTTTGCGCGGGGAAGCGCGGAGAACCAGTGATAAGCCGACGAGTCGAGCGTATAATGGGCCGAGTCAGACAACCAACCGCAGCGACGAGACGAAGGATGGAAGACGCCAAAACAATTTTGCCAGACGCGACGCGACGAGAAATACGCCGCAAACAAAGTCGACCAGCTGGCGAAAGGCTGAAACTCCGGATACGGGAAGGCGCGGTGGAGTCGACATAATCGAAGAACCCGACAGCGATGACAGTCAGGCGAAACCACGGGTGACTCGGTATACCCGGGACGGGAATAACAATCCGAGGAAGGAGGCAGTCAGATCGGGATACCGACCTGACACGCGAACGACGAGGCCGGGTGAACGCGGACAAAAGTTAGCGGCCATCACGGCAAAGGAGACGGAGAGAGAAACGGAGAACACCGCGGAGGAGACCGCCGAATCGGAAGAGTCCGACAAGGAGTGCTGTCTCATACAGCACGAGGCGCCCAACCGAGCGCCGACAGAGGAAAAGATCGATGACATCATCGACGAAATAGGACGGAAACTCCTAGTGGCGGGTCAGGAGACCGTGGAGTGTGACGATGTGCCGATGACCGAACTGGAATACTGCGCGGGTAAAGTAAGAGCGGTAGTGGACACCGGATCGCAAATAACGGCAATGACCAAACAACTGCGCGAACAGTTGGAAAAATCAGGCGAGCCGATTAGGAGAGTGCCAACTAGGCGGTTCAAGCTGAAAGGAGCGTTCTCAAACGAAGGAGTCCCGATACGCGACCAAGTGCAGGTGGGGTTTCGATACAAGCGAAAGATATACGAACATCGGTATTACGTCGTAGACGTACTGGCGTATGACGTGGTGCTGGGAATGGACTTCCATACTAAGTTCTGCATGAAGCTGGTGTGTCACCCGCGGACGGAAGTAAGATTCCTACGATCAGGAAGAAGATACGAGGATGGATGCGTGGAAAAGGCGTATCGTTTGCTGCGCGAGATGACTCACCAGATGATCCTGAGCGTGGAACAGGCGCCGGGATACAAGAGACCAGTGCGCGGAAGAGGCGAGCCATTCTTAGCAATTACGGAATTGGCGGGCCGACTGACGACCAAAGTGAGAGAGTTGGCCGAGGAGTGTGGATTTGTCGGCGTCAAGACGCCGAGAAGGGCGCTATTCCCGAACGACGGGGAGTCGGAGCGCGCCAGCGAGAACAACGAGAATGACGGGGAGCCGGGAGGCGAAGATGTGGCGATAATGCAGGTAATACGCCGCAACCCGGAGGGTAGCCAGAACGAAGAGGCAGACCCGAAGGTCCTGAACGGAGTAACGCTGATCCCATTAGCGACCGAGCATCAGGCAGGCGACGTGAACACGTCAGCGGAAGATCCGAGAAACCCATCGGTGAGCGTGGAAACCTCGGTGGAAGTCGTATCCGGGAGATCCCCAACGCTCAGAGCGATGCAGGGACGAACGAGAAGACGCTGGGGGATACGACGATCGACCCGGAAGTGGACGGGTATACAACACCGGAAGAGGAGGCGCCGGAAGGAGGAGAGACAGCGCGTGGAGAAGCGCCGACATCCAGACGCGAGCCGCTCCGAGAAGCAAGACTCCGAGGTGATCAAACGATCTGCCGCGAAGTCGACGGGGAGTTTGCGACCGTGCGCAAGCGCGGCCCGCGTAGCGCAGTCCCAGGAGCCCAAAGTGGTGTTGCGGCGCCTGTCCGAGGAGACAATGCGGTTCCTGGCGGGACAGATGCCGACGGAGGGCACGGTCGTGCCGATCAAAGGCACGATGGAGAGGCCGGGACCGCCGTGTGAGGCGATGGTCGTGGCTATTAGGAGCCCGACACCGACCAGCGAGCTTGGTATCCCGACGGATCTGAGCGCGTTGTCGGAAATCGTGGCGATGCTGGAGGCGGAGCTGCCCGAGATGCCGGAGATGGAGGCGCGCGCCCACGAGGGGTTGGAGGACCACGAGTCGACAGTGTCCTTCCGGAGCCCGGAAGGCAGCAGCGGTTCGGAGACGGGCGAGATGGAGCCGCGTCCAACTTAGTTTAAGCATAGCGTTCGCGTTCCGAGGATGGGGACGAGGCCGAAGGAGGGAGCTGACCATGGGAGCTGCAGATCGGGTTCCTGATTTCCCTTTCGTTTGTTTAGTTCTTGATTTTACTGAAACATAACCTGCAGAGCGACCCCATCCGACGCAGGACAAGATTAGATTCATAAGTCGCGCCATTGTTAGTTATTTTCTTTTATTTC
>NW_020221757.1:0-1606 GCF_003070985.1 Temnothorax curvispinosus
CCAAGAAGGTAATATTATTACGTAAACAATTAATTTTCTAGCGTAAGCTTTTCATTTTTTTAATTATATTTTAAAACTTATACTACTTTTATAACGCAATATATGCCATAATTAAAAGATAAAAAGTATACATAGAAAATACATGAGAATAACTAATTTTAATACGGAATCTTTTTTCTTTTCACAAGTCAACTGCTTTTGTAAGGTCCAGCTCCATATTAACATATTTATATTAACTTTGATTTTTTATAAAATTATATTACGTTTATATATATAATGAATTTACATCTATATCTAGGTAGCAATAGGTTTGAAATAATCGAAGGAGATAATGCTATTGTTACTGGAACAGTACGAATTCCAACCAATATTGAAAATGAAAAAATATCAGCTAATCTTGCCGAATATATCGATGATAAGGAAGAAATGAATACAAAAGACATCTATAAGGAATTAAGACTTCGCGGTTATCAATATACCGGTGTATTTCGTGGATTGAAAAGCACATCGGTTACTGGATCAAACGGCCATATCGCATGGACATCTAATTGGGTGGCATTTATGGACAATATGTTACAGATGATGATTTTAGGGCAGAATTCAAGAAGCCTTTGTGTTCCAACAAGAATTCGCAAACTGACTATCGATCCGAAATATCACACACAAATAATTCAGGATTACCCAATTGAAGATAGACGTAAGTAAAATAAGTGATACAATGCGGCCAATTGCCTGACAAATAAATTTTATTCTCTACGTTGCAGAATTCTCTGTTCGTCGTTATAAGTCTTTAGACGCTATGATATCTGGAGGAATAGAAATTTGTGGCACTGTGGCTACACCTATATCTCGCCGACAAAAAGTAGTTAATACCGTTCTTGAAGAATACAAATTTGTTGCTCATCGTGATTTAAGTACTATGTCGTTGCAAGATGCAATAAGAATGTCGACGCACATTGCACTTGAATGTTGCAATATGATAAATGTTAAAATTATCGAATTTGTCGACGATAGTGACAAAGTGGTACCAGAAGATTTAAATTTTCCACTTATTAGTAAAATCTTAAATGATTTACCGCAGATTCGACACTACACTAAACTCGTGACGACTTACGAGAAATTCTCAAATATTTCTTTGCCCGACAACGTTTCTACAACGGAAATTATTAAGTTGTCGAAGGACGAGAATTGTTTGATAGTCCTTGGTTTCGATATTTTAACAAAAAATAGCAAAAAATTATACAAACAGTTGCTGTCTCTGTTAATGCCACAGGGTTTTCTACTGACTTTGGAGAAATCCGGTGCGGTCTACGATTATTCATGCCTGAAAATGTATGAGATGGATATCATACTGGAAAAACAAATAAATGACAAAAAGCTTTTGTTATTAAGAAAAATGAAAAATATTGCGAGAAACCAGCGGATTGTACATGTGAACAATTACGAATTTTCATGGGTAGATGAACTGAAATCAATCATGAATGTAGAAAACGAGACTGGTGTAGATACGGAGATAATTCTCGTCTCGGAAGAAGACTTCGAATGCGGTCTAATCGGTCTTATTAATTGTTTGCGAAAAGAACCAGGCGGCGAAATAATTAGAAGC
>NW_020221758.1:0-7276 GCF_003070985.1 Temnothorax curvispinosus
TACTTGTAAATTTTAATATGTTTAAAACTTTTATCTAGAACTTTTCATGCGTTAAACAACTTGTCTTGCCTTCCCATAACAACTATTCATCCGGGCTAAGTAAGGACAGCTTGTATTTTGTTTCTTTCTTCTAAACACTATTTGATTAAAGCACAGTAATTACAATATACCTAGCTGCAATATATGCAATTATATATACAAAAATATAATGCAAACGCCTTAATCCATAAAGTATTCATCACGTTAATTTGATATTATGTCAAGTGAGGCATCGTCTCAAGTGATAACTTGTTCTGACCATTTCACTATTCCAGTCGCTTACAATACACAATATAATATGTACATAATTTGTAAGTGACTGCATGTATAGTTTAAAGTAATTGTATTATATTTTATGTATGTTTATATATATTTATTATGTGTATACATGTATGAATTTATATATGATGTTATTTAATGATACATTTAAATTAATTAAATTTAAAAACAAAAACTGTCGACATAATAGTACCGATAAAACTAAATGGTAAAGTTTTAAGCTTTCTAAAAAAATTAAACATTATAAAATATATTAAAAATATAATTGTGTTAGAACTTTATGGTTAAATTTCTTTTCTAAAAATTGGATTCTTTCTCATTTGTTTCACGATTTACTTCACATTCAACAGTTTTATGCGCACAAAAGAAGTCGGTGCATGAATGACGATTAATATGTTACGAACTTCCCTTAATTTGCTTACTTATTTCTACATTGTTTTTTTGTATTTATATAGTATTATATTCTTTATGCTATTTTCAAACAATGCGTGGCTATAAACTTCTTTATCCTCCTTATTTGTTCTCATGTCGCTTTCTAAAATGGTATTATAAAATCTATAAAAAGACGAGCTTTAGGAAGCGATTTAACGCGATTAACTTGAACAGTAACATATGCCTCGCACTTATAATTACAAGCTCGCTTTTTTAATTACCTAATATTTATATCCTGACTATGCCGAGCTGGCATCGACAATCCAAATAAATCGATCACGAATCAATGGTCCGCTCTGCTCTTCTCTAAACAATAATATCTTATCCATAACGTGAACAGTTAAAGAGAACCGAACCGATCGTGCAACACTAACCGGTCAATTCTCTTTCGGCATTTGCCATGCCCGATCGTTAATGGCAAATTTCGTTTTTGTAGAACCTGCAGTTAAGCATTTCGAATGATACTTAATAAGACGCTGATTGCTCAAATTTTGCGCTACTTTTCCGGCAGATAAGTTCAACATTAACCACCGTTCCAAATAAAGAAACAGACAGGATTCTAAGTTCTACAAGTAATTGTACGCTCCAGGTGTATGCGGGTGTGTGCGTGTCGGTCCGGCGTGTCTTCTACGCGCAACCTCGTCGCCGCGCGACTTTATTATTCGTTGAGCACGCAAGTACGGACCAGGGCGTCGCAAACGGAGTAGGGATCGCAATTGCTGCTAGGTCTCCTGTCTTCCAGGTAGCCCTTCTTATCCTCAGCGACGCCACGGGGAATGCGGATGCTGACGTTTCGATTGGCCACCCCGGCACTGAAGTCATGGATATTGCTGGTCTCGCACTTGCCAGTCAGCCTGCGCTCATTGTCCTTTCCTCCGCGCGGATCGTACGCCTGGATGTGCCTGAGATGTTGCTTGCTGAGCTTGTCGATCGCCTTCTCGATCTCGGCGATACCGTTTTCGCCGCGCATCGCCTTCGTCGAGAAGTTGGTGTGGGCACCGGCGCCGTTCCACGAGCCGTCGACCGGTTTCGGGTCCAGGGTGACGATCACACCGTATTCTTCGGCGATGCGCTGCAGGATGAATCGAGCGATCCACAGATCGTCTCCCGCGTCGATGCCCGTGCATGGTCCCACCTGGATCCATAGTAAAAAACATGATAATAACTCTTCGTAGAGGGTCGAGGCCCGTAAAAGAACTTTATAAATTATATTTCGGTGAGTCTCGAGTTACGCAAAGTTCGTAAATTAAGTTTTTGATAAGTATAATTTTCAAATTAAACTTGCGACAGAGCAAAGATCCTAAACTATATTTCTACTACAACACAAACAGCTAAAGCTAAATCTTCAGTTAAATCGGAGTTTGTTGTCTGATTAGACCATCACGGTTAAATTTGAGATTCTATAAGAATCTCCTGATCTTTCGTTCATTTGTCACCAAAGAAAGATTGACTTCAAAGTTATAGGAGAACAACGATAGACGTATTCTCTCTGCTTTTCTTTATTTCAGCTTCGATTTACTCACCTGGAACTCCCATTGCGAGGGCATCACCTCGGCATTGGTCCCCGCGAGCTTCACGCCGGCGTAGAGGCAGGCTCTGTAATGGGCCTCGACTATCTCGCGACCGATCACTTTATCGGCGCCGACGCCGCAATAATAGGGACCCTGTGGGCCCGGGAAACCATTCTTGGGCCAACCGAGCGGCCTACCGTCGAAGTCCAACAGAGTGTACTCTTGCTCGATACCGAACCAGGGTTCCTGATCCTTGATAGTCTCCATCGCCTGGTTCGCGCGATACCGCTTGTTCGACTTCGTTGGCGTCTTGTCGCTGTAGTAAGTGTCGCAGAGCACGAGCTTGTTGTTACCGCGACGGAAGGGATCGTTATAAATCGCCACAGGGTAGAGAAATATATCACTGTTGGCACCGTCGGCCTGGTACGTCGAACTGCCGTCGTAAGTCCATGTTGGCAGATCTTGGAAAGATAATTGAGTTTGATATAATATCGTATAGAAATAGCGATCAATTATAAAGCAGGTCACGTTTACTGAAGCTTCTTCCTCAGCAAATCAGCGATTTGATTTTCTCCAATTACAATTTCCCGCGAGCAATTTTATGAAAAATTAATCGTTACTAACTTATTGATTTTTATATACTCATGTTGTACATATATAATAAATATTTTAATAATTAGTCTTTACTCTTGAAGGATATATGTTTAAAGTATAAAACTTTGAAATGTAAAGGTCTTTAAAAATCAATATTCTGATAAAATGTTCAAATTTGTTTTCTTTCCGAGAGAAATCTATCGATTAAATGAGAAACAGGTGTTGCCATTTATCGATATCCATTGATACGATTTGATCCATTAATGGCTTCTATTTTTTCATCAAACTTTTAATAAAAAAAAAGACATTCTAATTATTAACAAATAATTGGTACGTAATGTAATTAGCATATTTAATCTGTAAACCTCGATTTATTTTCGAAACATTATAATTTGAGTATAACATATATGAAATTTTAACACCTATCAAATTATTAAAATGCTTACCGGCAGGATGTTTCGGCACAGAACTCAAAGTTCTGGTCTTGCTACGTAAACCTTCGCCAGTACCATCAATCCAGATGTACTTCGCCTGGATCGCATTTTCCGGCTGAGGCAGATCGAGATATTTTTGCAACAAAGTCTTGTCCAACGCCGCATTCGGCGAATCCTTCAACATACTGCGCGACATAGTGGTACTATAACAAAAAAATATTAAAGATTAATAAAAATAAATGTACTTTTACGAATATCGGAATCATTTTTCGTATAGCACGGAGAATATATGAATTAGGAGGGAGCTATTATTGTAAAGTCCAAAAATCTTCTATCGAAAGAAAAGATTTTCTTTTCTCTTTCTTTCTTTGTCTTCTTTGGCTTCTTTATTAATATTGGGTATATTATAATTTCTCTCGATATATAATATATTAATATTATAATACAAATATATGTATATTTAAAAAAAGTTTTTTTTCCAAATTAAAAATAAAAAAGTTTTTGGGGATGGTAAATTAAAATGACTCACCCTGTATATATGTATATATATATATATACAGGGTGTCATTATATATATATATATATATATATATATATATGTAATTATGAAATAGTATAATTATTACAGTATTTAACTTATATTTCAGATAATTGCATACACGTGCCTATCATTGAGTACGTGATTTACGAACATTTTCTCACACGCCCGCTGCACGTTCCATATCGTTCCAAACAAAAAATGATATCGTAAAAGACAAGATCACGCATTTATTTACATTAGTTCTACTAATTTTGTATTATAATTCCTTTTTTTTATGTTCGCGTCAAGCTTTGCATGTTTAATAGCTCGATCTTGATATGTCCGATTTCAATAAATCTCGCATCGACTTTAGGCTGCGAGGAAAGTTCCTTTCGACTCAAGGATCTCATCTTGTCGGCGCGTCTCGCTCGTGTATCGTGAAGAAAGCGCTTCCTGGAAAGCGAAACCGTGACAAACAGGCTTAAGACGGCCGCGTGGCATCGCGCATCGCCCGTCCTCGATCGCTTGGCGACGGCGGCGACGGCATGACGCGCGTGCCGCATCCGCGATGCCGATGCAACGCGCGCGCGAAGGAAAGGCTTTAATTGTGGTGGTGCCGTGAAAAGATAGGTGCGCCCACATATAGGGGCTTCACGCGCGGAGCACGCGAGGCGTGCGTGCGCCTCGGCGTGCTCCGGGCTCCGGGCTCCGGCGCGGCGGCGTGTCGGAGTCGACCGTCGTGTCGGCGCGCAACGACGGGATTTTTCTTCTGGTTCTTCGCCGAAAACCTTCGCGGCTAAATTCTCCGACGAACGACCATTAAACCTAAGGTCGAAACAGATACGGAATTTCTCTGATCCTATCGTGTAATATCTGTTTGGTCCTATAGGGCTTTAACAGTTCAAACTGATTTCCATAAGTCTGGAACGATAATCGTTCTACGTGATACTTTCCGGTAGTTTTCCAACACAAATCTTTCCACTCCACCGGTGGAACTTTTACATCGCATAAAGTAGGACAGATATTCTTCTCCGGTATCGGACGATATTGGAACTTAAATTCATTTATATTTAATTAACATTGTTTTTCGGCTGAAGAAGACTCTGTGTAGTTCGAAACGTCCCGACGTAGTACGTATTATTGAGATTGAAATGAACTTTTAAATTTGACATTTACCATTTGCTCGATTATTGACCCTTGTTTTTCCATTGTTGATATTGGAACTTTTACTTTCTTTCAATGAAGCTTTTATAAAGCAATTGAATCTATATTACTAACGGTTTTACTTTACTTTTCCTCGAAAACATGATCGCGCGATTATAAAGCGCTTTTAAGATCCTAACACTTATGTACGTCGTGTACGTGTGTAATCAAGGTCCGATGCCATAAAAGTCGCATCGTGAGTGGGAAGTGATCGAAACCATCCTGGGACGAGAGGATCGATCGAACAGAAAATTTTCGACTCTCAACTTTCGTCTCGGCAAGGCTAAGTGTACTTTTTGTACAATGTTTTTTCCGGCGATTGCGTAATTCACGCTGATCGTGATCGAATGCTCGGGTTCGAAATTCCATCGTTATCACTGATTTATAGATAAGACGTACATCCGCGAGTCATAAAAATTGTTTTCGACAGATAACACGATTCTACGATTATCGCGAGATTCATCAGCTTTCGTACTTAAATTTTTTTTAGCATTATCTGTTTATCCTCAAATTGTTATCTTAAGAAGACATGCAACAAAGTGATATGGAATCCAGAATGCACAACTTTTAACTTTTTATAGATTCTTTGAAACAAATTTAAAATTTTAATTTTAATTTTAACTTTAAAATTAACATGCTTCTCAAATATGCCATCAAAGGCGCATGTCTTCTTGCAAAAAAATAAATCGAATGCGAAGATCAAACTTCTGTTTTAAATGCAACTTGTTTTACAGTTTATTCTTCGCTTGATTTCAAAAAAAACTTTATCAAATACATATTTTCAGAATTAGTCGTTAATACATGTTTAAAATCAAATTTGAGTTTTCTATTATTAGTTTAGTTTGCTATTATTAATTGAGCTAATAATAGTAGAACAATATTAGAACAGAAATAATTCTTTGGCTAATGTTTCGGGGTTCTGGTGCCGGCAGTTGGTGCACGTTACACGAACTTTGATCTTAATTTGGAGAGTGCCGATATGGTGCTGCGTTCCTAGGATTAATAACTGTAAAGCGAAAGATGTTCGCTTACGTCATTTCGACATTACATAATTAATGCCACGCGTCTTTCGTCATCGCTAAAGACACGTAGAACTGCGGAAAACGATTATGTCTAGAAATCAATGGATTTATACCTGATTTATCTCGTGGAATTGCGAGAGATTATCTCTTTCGATAAATATCAATTTCTAGTACATAGCTACTGTGTGAAAATAATTAATTTTTCAGAGCTTTATATACTTATATCCAGAACTGTGTGGGTCACTTTTTCCCAAAAGCTTATGTGATGTATCTTGTATATAATTGATATAGCATGTAGGGCTGTCAGACAAAAAAAATTGAGCCCTGTATTATCTTCGATCACGTGCGATAAAGAAGTCACTTTTGTGCAATACATACGTAATCATCTTAATCATTCAATCGATGAGTTATATGCTTGACGGATGGTGACCTACTTTTGTGACAATTGCGAGACGATTGCGACCAATCGAATGTCTGAGAATGCAATTGACAGTCTGACAAGTACAAGTTTTCAAGCGTTTTAAACCGTAAATAAGCAATAAGTCTTATTTATTTATTTAACAGCCGCACTAACAGCACTGATAATACAATATAATTTACGATATCTCGATGTAACTTGAGTTTTTCAGCTAGGAGCAATGAAAATCGTGTGACATTTTTCAAAATTCAAGTCAAACATATATAATATCTTGTATAGTAAAAATTTTATACTTTTCGTTGAGATGAATTTATGTTCCGTTGGGAATTTGACATTTATTATAATACTAAATTAACCGTTTGATTGAAATCGACCTCTTGTCATTAAATATATTTAAATATTATATTTAATAATGTATATATTTAATTAATCATCACTAATATACTTAATATTATTAAGTATTTACAATCAATGTAAATTACAAACACAATAGCTTTGCGAACAATTGCTTTTGTTCGGTGTTCCTCTTCGCGCATTCTCATTCGAATTTTTTGTTTTCGTTCATAATCTACGAGCTCGGGGAAAGACTGAAGGATGAAAATAAGTACGGAGGTTAATGTACTTCCTGCTGAACTCGCGTGGATGCAGGGTTGAGTGTATTCGTGACGATCAGCGACCTTTGCTCGATCCGAGTACACTGTTTTGCCATAAGCGGCCAATAGTGCGCACGTGCGCGTCAATGCGTCATTTTGCTAGTTCCGTGAAGTGGGCACCCGGCTTTAACGAAATGAATTTTTAAAAAAAGGAAATTGTAGCATTTTCTT
>NW_020221759.1:0-2155 GCF_003070985.1 Temnothorax curvispinosus
ATTTTTCTGGCGATACTGTTTTGCGCACTCTGGTACGATATATAATTCTTAGCAAATCAAAACAAACAGCCATCGATAATTGCCACGTCGTGGCGTAAATGTTTATCGCAGAAAAAAAAGTGGGAAAGAAAATCCCGGTTGTCGTGTCGGGAATGAAACCAGCGCCGCTTCATTAAATGCCAGAGGGGAAGAAAAGTTCGTTCCACTTTTCCCGCGGCAACGACATCGAGCGACGTCTAAAAAGCTAACGGCGATGACGGTCGGCGGTAATTAATTATCGGTAGTCCCGACCGACTTCGCGCAGGTATTACGGCTCGTTATGCAAACACAAGGAAAATACTAGGCGAAACGTGCGACTCCCCCGATCGTTATACCTCGGTTAATCGATCCCGCTCGTTTTCGAACGTGTACGGGCTACGTGATCCCGATAGCCCGTTAACATCATCAATTTAAGTGCCACTCTAATTTTAAAGACCTACGCGCGGGCACCAGCCGAGATCGCCGACTCAAATAGGCGTAAAATACAAATAGCAGTTTTCTAAAAGATTGCGAAATGTCGGTCCGCGTATCAACTGTCAAGTATCCGCAACTTCTCTCAGTTTTCTTCAAGCGGATTAAAATTGCTCGATGAAATCTCAACGCGGCTAAACTTTAATATCGTTAGCAGGATGAACGCGATGATACGCCACAGTGCCATCAAAGATATTATTGATTACGCGTTCGGCGTTTTTTGGTGAAATGTCGCAAGTTCGCGCGCCGAATTGTCGCAAACAACAGAGTGTTATTTCGGTCGCAGATTGACACGAATAAATACTAAATATACCGTCCGCGCGGTATTATTCGTAATGACGTAACATTCGACGCATAACGACTTGATTATGCGCGAATTGGGATCGCTGTTTAAAAAATAGAGGAGTCGCGACTTTTTTTCAAACGATTGAATAACCTGACAACGTTATTGAAAGAGTCGATCGAACCCGTGGATCGAAAGGGCATGAATTTAATTCACTGTGCGAAAGATGAAAAGGATGGATTTTGCTGAAGCGTGGTTTTTGATAACGCTGATAGCCTGGATGATGCACCGATATCGATTGACGTGCATAATATTTAATAGGTCAGTGGATCTGATTTCGTTATACTTTTATATCTGTATGTCTCTCACATATCGTGTCGTAATAAGATATGGAGGAATCACATATCTAGTAAGAAATACGATAAATTTGGAACAGGTATATGAAAACAGTAATGACATTATTTATTGAAATCTGGGACAACTTCATCAGAGAATAAAATAATAAAGTAAGCAATACATGAACAATAAGCTACAATTACGATGTGAAATAAAAAGTAAATTTATATAGATATATGCAGTTGCAAATATAGAAAAAGAAGTTATCCTCAACCATTTTATTATTACGCGATATGCACGTCAAAAGTTTGTTTTAATATATGACAAAGGTGATTAGTTTATTACGCGTAACTTTGATGGCGGTATGGGGCTGATTTAATTATGTTTCATTGTAGCACCATCCACCGATGCGCACCGGTATTTGAAGTTTTAGTTGTCGACTTCGAGTTGATCCGACCACGCCCGGATCGAGGTCGAATTTACCTGATTAAGTTCGGACTAAACTCGAGCGCCTGATAATTTACAGGAACTCGACGATATCGGATAACCCATTAACTTTTCATCGGTTCGGGTTATCCGACAAAATATAGATCACTCATCTCTACGAGGCCGCGCCTTACCGTGACACGTCGATCGTGCGTCACAAACGTGTTCGCGCGCACCGAAAAAATTAAATAGATTAAATGAATTAAAATCTACCGCGTTTTCTTACGCGTGCACCTCCGTTCTCTGGTTTATTTCATATGATTAAAACGACGTATCGAGAACGAATTGATAAACGATCGGAAACGATCGCGTTTATACGCTCGAATATTTAACGGAATAGGACTGTCTAGTTGTAACACACGCACTCTCGAGTAACATACGTACGCACACACACGGTAGTATCGTTTTGCACGCGTCATTTTCTGGTTTACACGACATGTTTGCGATATCAGCGGATCGAAGAACGCACGTCGAAAGTGGGTATCGATGGCAGGCACACCAGATACGCCTGCCATATTGTGCCCGGTATCGATTACAACT
>NW_020221760.1:0-1960 GCF_003070985.1 Temnothorax curvispinosus
GCACACCTATCTATCCCTTCGACTTTTTCCAAGCGTTACCGAAGGTCTAAAGCTAGGTATAATGTTAATCCAAAAATAATTTTGAATCCAACAGAAATGCCTTGAAAATTAAAAATTACAAGGTGACGCCTTTACACCTCAGCGCTATTATACTTATAGATAATTTAAAGTTTACATTTTACCCGGAACGGATGTAGGTAAGGATAAACACGCAAATTTCTCGGCTTGCCAGTATATAGATTATTATTATTATTATTATTTCTATTCCGTTCGATGGTTTAATTATGGAGATAATATTTATCGGGGTATACAATTTGATCGCGCCTAAGGCCACGTGTAGTAGCGTGTATAATAAGGTAAATCCTCGATCAACGCCTCGTTATAAAAAGAAATTCCTCAGGAGGCACTCGCTTCTCGGTCGAGGAAAAAGTTGACGCTTCGGTTGCTTCACGCATGTGAGCGTGAATTATGTTGCTCTCTACGTCGCGGTGAACTTTATTACCGTGACATAAATCTATAATGAGTATATAAGTGTATGCGATCATTATCAATCTAAAATCAAGTAAACATACTACACCTGTCGCGACCTAGAGCTGAAAACTGTACTGAGCGGAGACTTGAATAGATGTGCCTTCGATTTTTTAGAACTCTGCGAAAGCGGATCTTTTGGTACTTACTTGCGCAAAATTAAGTATTTATAAGATTGATTTACTCGCGGTTGCAACCTTCTGAAGTTATGAACGTTTGCAAAGTTAGATATAAATCATCCGATGGTTTTCTTTGCAAAATCGGCTATAAAATCTCCGAGTTTAAGTCAAAGAGTATTTATACGTGTTTACTTATATATTTACAATTTACGCAATTTAAGGGTATCGATAACGCAACAGACGTTCTTCAATCCACTTGATAAATAGATTGAATAAAAAATGGATCACGCATTGTTAAATATTGAAGGATAAAATTTAAACCAATACTTCGAGTTAAATAACATTTGGTTATTTTTAACTACCATGTGCGCCGAAACTTATTGATTTAACTTCATTTAGTTAAATTAATATTTTTTAGTAAGAACAGTGCATGATGACTTATAAGAATGATCAGAAAAGATTCGAATTGAGTACAATTTGACACTACGAATTTAATAGTGCACAAAACGCTATTAGAATTAACATTTAACGTAAAATTCATAGAGAGGGAGCGAAAAGGGGCGCGAGAGATTGTTTTACGGGAGAAGAATTTGCGGGACCAAGAGCTCCGCTATACGCCGGATGAAATCATACACCGAGTTTACAATTTGACTCACCGATTTGAATCATTATTATCGGATGGAACAATGAGACATTTTCACGTTGGGGAACGGCGGTTCTCGCCAGTGCGGCGGCGTAGCGGCGTAACGCGCCGCTCTCGATCGCTCGCTCGATTTCTTCCGATGAAACGGTTACCGTCGACGCAGTTCCGCGCGCTCCGGTCGTGCGCAGTCGCGTGCTTTCAAACCGGAAGAGATATCCCGTGCGTTTAATTTATCGGTTACGGAGAATCGGCCGCGCGGCGAGGCGACGTGTTGGTGCACGCGCGGCGACGGGCCCCTGAGGAACGGTACCGGACGGCCGAGGGAGGGCCCTCTCTCTCTTTCTCTCTCTCTCTCTTCCCGACGCGCGCTTTTCTCTAATTTAAATAGATTGCGTAAGTGTTCCCGCGCGCGAGTTGCGGTCCATTCGGATCCTCAGAAAACTGCAGTCCGTAATCGACTGTAATTTACGCGCGCGCGCGCGGGCGGGCGTTCGCTCCGCTTCGCTCGGATTCGCGGCTCCGGTTTCGCGGGGAGATAGATAGCACGCGAAAACGTTGATTTCGCACTCGCTCCAGTTGCGTCCGAGGAACTGGTAGTCGCGCGTAGAATATCGTTACGCGCGACTGACACGGACGGCGATGGTAATGCTCGATGCAAGAAAAAAGGAGG
>NW_020221761.1:0-2799 GCF_003070985.1 Temnothorax curvispinosus
TTATGTTCAGTAATGTTCGAGCTACATTTCCAAAAAAAAAAAAATCGGATGTTCTGTGAGGGAGGTACGGTACGAAAATATGTCATGTTTAAGGGTTGCTGCCATGGTTCCTGTCAAGGTGGGGGGTGGCAGCATATTTTTTTATTAAAGTGCTTGACATCCTGAATCGATTGGCACAAGTTTCAGCCGAATGTTCTTTAAGGGGGTTTCATCTCAAAAAATCATACCGGAAGTGGCCCTTTTTTTAACACTTTGGTCAAGTTTCAGGGCATATAAAACCCGGCACAGGGTTAACCACTAAAAAAGCTATCTATTCGAATAAAATTCAGCCGGATGTTTGATGAGGGAGGGTTTTGTGCAGCCGGCTCTTGGACTATTATTGTTGGAATTATTTATTATTTTACATTGTGTAGCCAACTGTTTCATACATTTTTTATCAGACAAGGAAGATTATTCTGATCTGTTTTTTTTCCCGCTTTCGAGAATGCATCTTCCGATTTGCTAAATATCTCTTGCAAGATTAAGTAGTCTATTACTTGCATTCTGAGCCGCGTTTGTTCACGGTATCTGTAAACACAACGTGACCTCGTTTGATTTTGCATTCGCAGGGCAATCCGCTGTATCACAACACGGCGACCGGAACGATAATAAGTAATCAGAGCCTGGTGCTGCAAAGTGTCACTCGCAGTAGAGCTGGGATTTACACGTGCATCGGCAATAATCAAGAGGGCGACGGCGAGAGCAATCCACTGAACTTGGACATAAAGTGTGAGTAACTGTTACACATATACGCACGCATATCTCCCGAATTTCCCGTCATTCGCTATAATCTACATTGACGCTGTAATTAAATTAAACTATTCTCGCATTATTATTCATGACAATCCACCGCCAGTGCTCATATTTAGATTTCTAAAATTCGTAATTGTTTAAATCGACGATTACTTTTGTTTAAAATATATAATAATTATATAAAATTTTTTTTTTAATCATATTTTACAAACGTTTTGGAATGTATGTTGAAATTTTATAATTTAAATTTAAAAATTATATATAAATTCGCAAAAGACGGATTTCTATAATTATTTAAACCAGAATGAGTTTCTAAATTTATATATAGATGAGGAATGATTCTTTGATCTTTTTAAATCTCCAGCATAGAGATATCAGAGTTTATAGACGGAATTTCCTCAGCGTCCCCTATATCTATCGACTGGGAAACGACGATTTTAATCGAAATAGGAATGGCAGAACGCGTCACCTTGTTCTCCGAGTCTAGAGTCTCTCCGGACCAGATGTTAGAGTTAATTTCTGTGTCACTGCATTCACCGCACTCTGGCACGTAACTGATACTGACACACCGGTATGCGCGGATCGACGTTAAATCAGCTTAGGGGCCCGCTTTGTTTACGAGGGGACATAAATCCGCGGCGCGTAGGAGGAAATGTCCGCGCATTCGGTGTGCGGGCGAGGCGAGATCTCAGTTTCATATCGACGGTTTAATATCTCGGTATCGCGCGCTATAAAAGAAAACAAGGTTTCATAAAGGTTCCGGCGGCTGAGAGCCGGGCGACCGTAAGGCAATTTTGCATGCATGCGTTAACTTAAACACCATAAGTAAGTTTCGACAGCTTTTTCAACGCGTTATAAAATGGATTACGGACCCGATATTAGTTTCAAAGATTATGAGTTATAAAACTCGAGATGCTATATACGGATATAATATAGTAAAATTTGTTGTTGCGTAATTAATTGATACAAATTTTACAAGAAACGAATAAATGCAGATCGGGCAAAAAATAATTAATCATGTCGCAAATTGAAGACTTCCTATCTTTCTCATATATCTTATTTAAAAGTTGTAGCTGATGTTATCGATGTAAAAAGTGATTTTTATAAATCCTGAATTCATCAATCATTCACGTATTACGCGATATATTTCATTCGATAACGAAATAACACGAGATTCTTGCTAGATTTTAACGAGAAATATTGCCGCTTTCGCTGCACAATTCGGTAGAAATTTATTACGGTGATATATATACGCGTTGGTCTGTTTTTGCATTTTATAAGTAAAATACCTTTCGCCCTGTAGAGTTCAGCGAGCACTAAATCACTCCAAATGCTTTACATACGTAGGAACATATGCACGTACGCGCAGAACACCCGAGTAGCCCTGCCTTAAGTCTATGTGTAACTTACGATGACTGACTGACATACGCCACCATTTATATAGCAGGTGCGCTCATCAGTATTTAGTGGCTTTAACGCACATAAATTACCCGTGCACGGATTAATAGTTGATCAGTACTCCATCCTTCTCTCCCTCTTAATCATAATGTATGTACAGGTCGTTTATAGAGTCTATACTAATAGAATTATTTAATAAATAAAATTAAACAAGACAATTTTAATAAAAATTAATAAATTAATCAAATTCTGGATAAATTTAATTAAACTGTGGCAAAGAAAAGAAATTACTTTAAGAAATCGAAAGAAAGAAAAAAGATTACACTGCACTGAAAAAAAAATTTTTAGATCCAAGAAAATATTTATTTGAATAGTTCCAATAACATATTTACTTAATATAATACACATATTTATTTAGAATTAGATATGTTTACTTAATTTAAGTAAAGATATATAATTCTAAATAAATATGTGATTAATATTAAATAAATATCCTAGACAACAGATGAATCAAGATTTTCATAGATGCAATCAGTACAATATAAATTATTTACAATATAAATTTACCCCTCCATATATGTACTGTTTGTACATATATTTCTAATATAA
>NW_020221762.1:0-1756 GCF_003070985.1 Temnothorax curvispinosus
AGAAGAAGAAGTCTGAATTGGTCTTTAGATCGTCAATTATCACGGAGTGTCTCAAGAAAAAGGAAAAATGAAGAGAATGGGACCGTTTCTAGAGCCTACAGATTTGCCCAGGTAAGCGAGAAACGACGAGTTCACCTGAAATCGCATGTCTATTTTGGTTCTGTTAAGAAGTTATTATAGTTATAATATACTACGTTTACGCGAGCGTTATTTCTGTAGTAACTTACGATATATCACTCGTTTGGAATAAATTATCGTAAGTTACTACAAAATCTCGTTTACGCGAAGGAAAATCCCGTTTACGCGAAGGAATTATCGCAAATTACTACAGACGTAACGCTCGCGTAAACGTAGTAATAGTTATCATTGTTGTATTGTTGTATTACAATAATTATATTGATATATGTACAGGGTGGGGCACCATAAAGTGAGACGCCTAAATATAGTTTTGCCCAGGTAAGCGAGAAACGAGTTCACCTGAAATCGCATGTCTATTTTGGTTCTGTTAAAAAGTTATTATAGTTATAAATAGTTATCGTTGTTGTATTACAATAATTATATTGATATATGTACAATGAGGAGCAGGAATGGGTTCCGTTCTCGCGCGGTGTGCAGAGCGGTGTAGAGACCCTATATTAATTATTTTTTTTATATATTAATTTTTTTTTATATTATAAATAAAATTATAAAATAAATTATAATTAATTAATATAGATATATATTTTGCTACTATTTTCTACTATTTTCTGCTTTAACAAAGATTATAATTTTAAAATAATATATAATTATGTAAAAATAAAAGTAAAAGAAACAAAATATATATCCGCAAATTATTATTTTCTTACTTACCCACACATAGTGATATTTTTAAGTATTAATTAAAAATAAATGGATCATGAGTGATGATTTTCCTTCTTAGAATCTTTTTTGCAATTCAAAATACACAACATTTGAAAATTACAAAGAAATCGGCAGAGAGGAAGGGGCTTATACTCAATATTTACATATATTCTTTATATTATTCTCCATTGTGTGATAATGATTATAACATGAGAAATCTAACTTTGTAGTGGCTCAAAAACCATTGGTAAGCAGACCGAAAACGTTGATAATAGTCTTAAAAATAAAGTTGCCAAATTGGAGAAGCAAGTAATTAATCTGACAAAAAAACACGTGGAAGGATCTAAGAAACCTGACCATGTTGTATACGGTCAGAAGCCCCTTCACCGCATTCCAAAAGCAACATCATCAGCTATATTTGGAAAGTCTGGTTGTAGCTGTAAATCTGTGTGGAGTTGCTCCTCACAGATTTGTGGTTGCGTGAAGAACAGCAACAAATGTGGTCTGTCATGTAAATGTGACAATGAAATGTGTAAAAATCAGGTAATATTATCATTTGAATGTATGATGTTTTTATGTATAGTAACCTGAAAATAAATTAATTGATATTTTACAGAAACCAGAATATGATCAAGAGAAGAATAAATTGTGTTGCAATTAGGCTGGGTTCGTCTTGACGCTTTCAGCGCTGTAAGCATCATTTCATCTTCGTTGCACATCGAATATCAAATGAAGATAGAACGATGCTTTCAGCGCTAAAAGCGCCAAAACAAAGGCAGTCTTAGGCTGCATTCCGATATTCACTGTCAGTACTGCAAATCTATATTTTACGTCACGTATATTATAGATTTTCAGTACTGAAAGTTGCTGACGGTGAATATCGGAATGCAGCCTTAGTCATATCTGTAAATAGTTC
>NW_020221762.1:1766-2122 GCF_003070985.1 Temnothorax curvispinosus
TTCGCTCATACGATTCGCTCGTACGTTTAAAATTAAAGAGGAATGCAACTGCTGCTCTTGCATTCTCTTCATGGCGTTCATGATACGATAACATGACGGGGCGAACGA
This sequence comes from Temnothorax curvispinosus, assembly GCF_003070985.1. Lineage (NCBI taxonomy): Eukaryota > Metazoa > Arthropoda > Insecta > Hymenoptera > Formicidae > Temnothorax > Temnothorax curvispinosus. The sequence goes on from NW_020221762.1 coordinate 1,875, forward strand.
ACGAAAGGAGAGAGGGAGAGAGAGAGAGCAACAAGAGTATTCTCCGTAATTAAGTCCCGCCGCTCTTCCTCAACTGGATGCGGCGCGGCGCGGTGCGGCGCCGCGGCGCCGTGGCGAGATGAGGACACGAGTCTACCCGGGGAGCGAGCGAGAGAAAGAGAGAATGAGCTATAAGACAGCCCCCGCGAAGAAGAACGCGGTAAGAGAAGAAACGCAAAGGAAGAAGCGGCGGAGCGAGCGAGCGAGAA
>NW_020221763.1:0-1174 GCF_003070985.1 Temnothorax curvispinosus
GTTTTCTCTTTCGCTGCCTGTTATCGCTTCTTCATATGTGAAGAGCTTTCTATGTAATGATGCCATAAGACATCGACTCAATTCATCTTCATTCTCTATATTCTGTTGAATATTTTTTACAGTAGTATAATTAGCAAAGCTAATATCTTCTATTGTTCTCCGCACATCAGTGTCTCCATTTTTTTCTAATTTTCTTTTAGTTTTACTTCTATTCATTGGAGTTTCACTTTTCTTTCGTGCGTCCTTCTGCTTCTGTTCGTCTAGTTGTGTTGTTTGTTTTCTCGGTTTACCTTTTTTCCTTTTCTCAGGAATCTCTAGTTTTTGTTCTCCCTTTTCCTCATCCTCTACAAATTCTTTCATCCAATTTTTATCTAAGTCTTTTTCTTCTTCTGTTTGACTGTTTTGATATACATACATTTTTATGTTATCTTTTCATTAAATCTAATGTGTCGGGACTCTATAAATTTTCTTGTGCTTGGATGCCAGAGTATATATCCAGTGTCAGTATATCCTACCAACACACCTCTAATAGCTCTCTTGTCAAATTTCGACGTAGGCTTTGGTACTCTTGCATATCCAATGCATCCAAATCTCTTTATTTGCTCGAAATGACAACTTGTTTCTGATGAAAACTTCTTCAAGGGTATCTCATACTCTATAGTCTTATGTGAAGATCTGTTGTACGCATGCACAGCAGCGTCAACTGCCAACTCCCACATACTCTTTGGTAATCCCGAGTCGAATATATATGTTCTTACTTTCTCTTGCAACGTTCTGTTGAACCTTTCTGCAACTCCATTATGTTCCGGAGTGTACGGTGGCGCAAATATGGCTTCTATCTTTTCTCTTGTTAATATCTCTTTGAAAGCACCTCCCGTGAATTCCTTGCCTTGATCTGATTTTACGTAGCTTTTCTTCTTTTCCTAGTAGATTTCTGGCAGATATTAGATATTTCTCTAGAGCTTCTCCCGATTCATCTTTTGTCTTCAGAGAGTAGGCTTTCGCTAATCTAGAATAATCGTCTATAAAGGTTATTATAAACCTCTTTCGTCCTGGATAAGATGTAGGTTTTATTGGACCCATGATATCCGTATGTATCACCTGTAGTGGTCTCTGTGCTCTATTTTTGTTTTCTTTAAACGGCAGTTTTGCCATCTTTGCCATTATACATACT
>NW_020221764.1:0-21341 GCF_003070985.1 Temnothorax curvispinosus
TTAATATTTTTCCATTTTTTTAAACGAGAATCAAAACGATGTGCGCGAAGTAAATTCTCTTTGATACAAAATCCCTATAAAATACGAATTCATAATTAATGCGAAAATAACTGCGCTGAATTAAATTCTGGTTTGAGAGCTGCTGCTCTCATAAAAGACGCGGCACACGCGTGTTGCGGGAGCGTGTACGTGCGCGCACGTAACACACAGGAAGAATATATACACACGTCAGAAAAGAGGCGTCTCTGAAAAGTGGGAAACGACTTTCCGCGAAACGATTACCGGCTTCCGTTATTTCAAAATAGCGTCCTCGGCTGATCCTTGCTCGACACGCCAGGATCATTATCCCTAATAGCGGCCGAGTGTGTGTCATTCTTACGGGAGGAAACGGGAGTAACGTTCGCGTTTCGCGCTTGCACAAGATCAGTGCGCGCAAGAGACTGACACCTTAGCGTTACCCTTTCCGGCCCTGACGCGGATAAATGGACGCGTCAGTCCGCAAATTACGATCGAAAGCGCGACGCGACGGTTGCGATGGAAACGCAGCGTGCGTACTTCGCGATGCGATTTGCGCTGTTCCAAGTAAGAAGCGTGAAAGTCCGTAGAGCCGCGGCGGCTCATTTAATTTGTTTTTGCAGTCGACGCAACTGCATTCGTTTGTATTTGCTGCATCAACGATTGTTTTGTACATCGCTCGATGTCGTTGATAATCAGATTGCATTATGATTATAATATTAAGCGCGGTTTAATTACGCCGGGCTGGCGATGACTGTTTAAAAAGATTATTGCATTGCACTTTGATCTGACACGAATGAAATATGCATGTCACGCAATTTGTAAATTGCGGAAACACGGCACGTTTAGCTCGCGAGCGTGATTCAATTTGTATTCTTCAAGTAAATATATCGGAAGTTCCGCGCTTTTTATAAATTGAATAAAAGAGGTAAATAGTAAAAGTTAACCGAAGATAAATGACGATCCCATGATCAATATCGTATTAGTGATCGAACCTGTTACTGACGATGTCCGTGCAGAATAAATTTTTTATTTAACAAATTTAGAATTTCTTCGAATAAATCATAATTTAAATTTTTCTCTAGAAACATAAAAATAGTTTTTGAACCTCCATCAAAAGAATAATTCCACACGTGATTCGTCAGTCATTTCGGTTTTAAGCTTTCAAATTTCGACATCTCTCTATTCCACGACTTTCGAATTAAAAATAAAAAATCCGTAGACATCAGCGAGTCAGCAAACAAAATAGAAAATTATTCTACAATTCTATAGGTGAAAATTCAACGGATCGTTCCCTAAAAACCAATATCCGGACCATACGATGAATCATGTATGATCGCGGAACTCCTTCGCGTCTCCACGTCAATTCGAAAAAAAGAGCGGGAGCACCGCGCGAAAAAATCGGCGAAATAAAGGAGCGGTAGGAGGGCGAGAAAGAAGAATAGAGCCGTTACTTTTCTGGCGGGCGATTGTTCTGCGGAATTTTATGCGCGCACGCCGCGGCGCCGCGGGTTAGCTGGCACGGTCGGTGAACGAGCGAAATCCATATCGCATAAAAGCATCTATTTGTACCCTTTTGTTCCTCGGCGGCGATCGCGCGCAATTAACGAGCTTACGCGAAAGCCGCCTCACGTGTTTCGCGACCATAATTCAGCCCTTTCGAATCCACTTCTCCTTCCCCCCAATCTACTCCCCCCACCCTCTTTCAATGGTGCGTGAAAACTAGGAAAGGGATATACTGGAATTAGGAGATATTTATGGACCTCTGATCCTCTGGACGAAGAAACTGAACGAAAGGATGTAGAATCTCGTCATCTTTAACGGAAATTGGGATTTTTGAACGATACGTATTCAATTCGTATTATGTATTTTGTATATTTGTATATAATTTGGAGGACAAAATAATAGACAGGAAAGACTTCCACACACAAAGGAGATATTAATCAATAATATTAGTTTTATAACAATATTATCAAGCATTATTAAATTAAAGATAATTCAGTATTGTTTGATAATTGAGCAAATAAAAATTTAAAAGTATTTAATTTTTACACATTTATGCTAGATTGAAATCTCCTCGTGTAATTAACTGAGAAAGAAATTTTTATTATTTAATTTCTGAAAGTAACGCTTTACTTGTTTGAATCTTTTTCACTATTTCTTTCCACCTCGATATTTATACGTTTTTGCATGCTCCCAGGATGAATAAAATTCTATCTACAAAATTAAAATCGTGATAATAATTCATATTTACTTTCATAATTCTACTTCGGTTATATTTCTGGAATCGAAATTTCAATTTCCGATCTACTTTTGCGCTGTCATCTAGGTCCTCCATCGGCCCTCGAGATCTCGTCCGCCGTTAAATCGCGAGGAAGGCAAAAAGGGGAAAAGAAATCCGCGATCGACGAAAGGAGTTCGGCGAATCGCGGCTGCATTTTTTTCCGTGAAATTTAATCAAGGCTATCCCGTCCGAGGTGCTCGAGCCGATCCCGAACGCGCCTAAGCATAATTTCATGCGTGTTCATCGTCGACCTGCAGATGGACACGGCCGATAGAGATGTATCAGGTGGGACGAGAAAAAGACGAAAGAAACTAGAAAAGGAGAAAAGAGACTCTCTTGAGCGAACGAGAATGGGATCGTGTGCTCCAAAAAGCTGAAGAGAAATAATAAATTCAGAAAGTTTCAAAGTTTAAGGAATTAATATAATAATAATTTTATAGACGATATAAAATATTTTACATGAAAGCAAATGTAATAGACAGCATCCCGAAAAGTGAGATAATGATGCTAGCTTAGGCCTTTAATGAAACAATTTAATAATAATAATAAATGATCAAAAAGTCAAATAATTTCTAGTAATATTCTGATATAATTTCAATCAGGATCAATAATGTAATAACTTCTAAAGATCCTAATAAAATATTCACTGATTTAAATAACCTAATAGAAAAAAATCAAATAATCTAACAGAATCTAATACAAGCCTAATTGATTGCAGTTGCACACAGGTAAAAAATAACAGTTTTTAAAGTAAATGAAAATGTTGAACATTACTTACAAAAAAAATAGCAAACATTTCTGTTTTGTAGCCATTATCGGAAAAATTGTGCGAATTGCAATTAGAAATGCAGAATAAAATTTATGCATCAAAGCGAGATTTTTATAAGCGAAACAAACCGCGAAGAATAGAAACTTCTCTCCGACGTTTCATTCGTTGCGCGTCTTCAACTGCCTTTTTTACGCTCTGATCGCTTTCTCTTCTTATTTTGACATCTTTTATCACACGGCTTCTTCGCTTCCTTTAATCTAATAACAATTTGATGTTCCCAGGTAGGTATACTCAAAGCCAAGCGGCGTCTCGTGAATACTCTCTCGATCCCCCCTCTGCGTTCGTGAATACGCAGAACAAATATACCGTTTGACACCTGGAAGACCATGCCTCGCTTGGCACAATGGCCTCGTAAAGTCCCACTTTGTCCCTGGGGATAATAAAGTTCCTGCGAGAGCGAGCGTATGCGCGCGCGCGCGAACGCGAAGGATCCTCCAGGAAAGTCCTCGGGTGATATTCCTTTGTTCCGTGCTTTGTGGTTACTCGACGGGTGGGGCGGCCAAAGCTTGTCAACCGTTCGCCCCCAACCCCCCGAGAGTCCCTCTTCCCTAAGCACCCTCGTGTACCGTCGGCGCCCGGCCCCCGCACTCCTCGCGGCTTCCCGTTATTCCGCTTTGCGAAACGCTCCTCGATTTATCGCGGAATAAACAAGCGTTCCAACCCCAACGCGATTTACGCCCTGTAATTCGCGTTTAAACCGGGACTGTCGCGACCCACGAGATAGCGCGCTGTAATTCGCAGGAAAATGGAGCCGACAAAGCTCGAGGAGGACCCTTAAACCCTTGGACCACATTGCACGTAATCGTGTCTTGTTCCCCGAATTTACGATTTTCCGAATTTCTTCTTCTCGCTCGTGCGTTTAGAATGCGAATACTATAATATAAGAAAACTGATAAAGTTGAAAAACAGCGTTCATAAATTTCGAAAATCACAAGTTGAGACTTCGAATAAAGATAAGCGCAATTAACGCATTGTCTGCTCAACGAGTTTTGCATTTTGTCTTATCGCGTACGCCACCACGGTAGAATTCTCATTATCGTATGCACACAATGATAAAATGTATAATAATGTCACATGATTAAACAAAGTTGCATCCTCATGAATATTGTTACATAGCACTTTTTATTTTATCTAGCTATATCACACAAAATTTTATATTAAATGACATTTGTTTTTCCAAAAAATTTCCAACCACGAAGACGCCACCGAAAAATCAGGCGTTGGTCACGAATGACCAACATGTTAACGAGAGATAAAGCAATTTTTAAAATTAAATGCTTCGTTCTTATCTTTTGCACCAGACATGGGAAAAAGGAATTCTCTCTCTTCACGAAAGGACGATAGCATTGCAACGTTTACGGTTTTATCATTGAATCCCTGAATTTCCCCGAATATTCTCGGATTGCTTAGATTATCCGAGGTTGCTATTTTTCTACAGTATCTGTTTCTACGGTTTCAACCAATGTTTCATAAGCCAGCTTTTAAATCTAAGTTAAGAAATCCAGTGAAGTAAGATTTGATTTTCAAACCTTTCTGCGTAGCGTATAAAATAAAAATTTTTACTCACTTTCTATCTCAAAATGATAAATATAATATATTTTCTATATAGCTGAATAATATTTCGGCGATATTCTGAAACACTTTGCATCATATTATTATGAAAATAATATGTAAAAATATATAAATGTTAATAAATTTAAATATAAATAATTAAAATTAAATACAAATTAAAATATAAATTATTATAAAAATCTAAAGCTTGACATGATATTACGTTGCATGGAATTAAATCAGTTACATATTGTTTATATTTCTATGTTTGAATTACGCAAGTTATATATATTTTTATTTAGATTAATATATTTTTTTAATTTAAAATCTCAAATTCCTTCACGTTCCCAAAGTTGAATAAACTTGATTTCCATTCCTAACTAATATTATTGCTCTAAGACCTTTTGTACACTTTTATAACCGTAAAATTTTTATTTTACGGTTCACCCTCTTCCATCTGTTCTAAAATGGCGCAAACAAATATTTCTCCCTCGTAGAAAAAATATCCACAAGATAAATTGCAAATTTTTCGAAGGAAAACTTGATTCTCCGCTTTCCTCTCGCCTCCTCCCCCCCACCCCCGCGGGTGTTATTCTGCAATATATATCTCGTGACGGAATACGCGTCTTATTTCCGCGTTAGACGAGCTCTTAATGTAAAAACACCGCGAAAAGGGATTGCGGCGACGCAAGAGCGCGAAATAAAGATTTCGCGCGAGCGAACGAACGGACGAACGAAACGGTGGAATGCGGATTCGCGAAACTTTTCGCGGCGGTGAAAGAAAGGGGGAGAAAAAGAGAAGAAGGAAAGGAGGGAAGAAGGGGGAGGGAGGGGGAGAGGGAGAGAGAGAGAGAGAAGTTTCCGCGTTTCTGTCTGAGCTCGCGGAGATTTACAAGTCACGTACCGGGCGTCGTAAGCTTATAAATCTTTAATGCGCCGTCTTTCAGCGCGCGCCGCCGGGAAATATTGCACGAGCGATGAGAAAAATGTGGGTCAGACGCGAAGAATGGCGCTACGTAGGATCCTCGAGATATAAGTAGTCAGCAGTCACAAAGATCCGATTGTAACGGAAACGTCTTAAGGGCTGTGAAAAGGACGACATTGAGGTTTTCAAAGGAGGAGAAAAAAGTCGACAGAGAGAGAAATCCTGAATGGGGTTTCGGTATGTTGTAAAGCGCGTAATTAGCAGAAAGGTCAAAGGTGAAGGCTGGAATTCAACATTAACGTGAAAATTCGAGAAACACTTAGGTTCGGCATTTCCTAATATTTCCCGTCTCGTCTCGATAGCTTTTAATCAACGAAAGCAATTCGATTATTTTTCAATCAAACTTCTCAAAATAACAAAATTCTCTCCTACCTCAATTTCACTTTATTCACTGTATTTTTTTATTCGAAATTCAACTGTCGAGGTAAAAAATTGAGAGGCTGTGAATAAAGGAGCGAAGGAGAAGAGATCTAAAGCGAAGGAAATGCTCGAGGACTCGCGCGCGTTCCCGGGGACTCATTTCAGAATCGGCCTGTATGTACATACAACGTCCTCGGTAGCGTGAAAGGGTTATCGATACGTGTCGCGCGCGACGATAACAGAAGATATCTGTAAGCAGGTGCTTCAGGTACCGAGGCGAATGCCTCGCGCTAAAAGGAAAATGTCATTCGCATAATGCGAACGCTCTCCGTGCGCGGCAGCTTTTGTGCCGAAAGCAGTCCTCGATTCGTTTTCATTCGCATTTATCACCCATCGGATCGTGCGCGAATAAAGGGGAGGCAAAATGCTCTCGGGTAGGTGGAGAAACGAGCAAGAGCATTCGCTCCGCGAAAGAAAACGCGAAGAAGGGAAAGGATATTACGCAGTGTCGCAGGGATTCTCAAACCGAGCGAAAATCTACCATAGTGGCGTATTCTGTTTGTGTCGCATTTCCGAATTATTCGGCGATACACGGAAAAAAAAATTAGCTACTGTATATAGCAAATTTAGTTGTAAAATAGGGATAACTAACATTTTTTGCAACGAGAGCTATAATTTAGCAATAGTAGCAAAACTTCAATAAATCATTTTACTACTATATTGCTAAATTATAGCTCTCGCTGCAAAAAATGTTAGTTACCCCTGTTAGCTAATTCTTTTTTTCCGTGTATATATAATTCTCAAATAAATTGGAAGTAAAGAATAACTGAGAAATAAAAAACTAGAATTGAATTAGAGTCGCACTCTCAAAGAATAAAAGATAACCGGAGACTTGTAGGACATCGCTCGTAATTATTCTATTTGAGATTATTATAGAATAATATCTATCTTTATCCGATATTATTATTTTAAGTATAGTTTTTGTCTTCGTTGTTAATGAATTATAGTGGATGACATGACATCTTAAAAATTTATTTTTCTCGAGATTTTTCTAAATCTTTATTATTATATCTCGTTAATGTATATAGCGTTTCTTATAATTATCAGCGATTTATATATCACACATACGCAGTATATGCATATAAAAAAAATTAACAATATTTCGTACACTGCTTGAATGAAAATTCAAATACGTATTTTACAAGAAATGTCTCCGGCGAGAAATCTTGATGTACCGTAATATACTTAAATTGAATAAAAAATATCTTCACCAAAAAATATATTTTATTCACTTAAGAAAATATAGAGAAATGCAACAGTATAAAGCCGTTTTCTTGGCAAATTATAACATTATAAAACACATTGTAATTTATTTAATTAAATCCTCAGATTTTATTCCAGATAAAATAGCTTTATCCTAGAAATTGTTATTAAATTTTAATCTCTTCGTTATACTAATTGTCTTTATCGCTTTTTATTATCGTTGTGTTATATCCTGCGTATTTCAGTTTCCATTACTGTGCAGCACTTTACTACTTTGGAGCGCTTGCATTTTCGAGCCACAATGTAATTCCTGCACATTGAGACACCCGAAAGTTTTGTAACGTACAAGTACGCGAAAGGAATGGAGCAACACTCACCATTCGATGCTCCTGTATCCCCTGAGGCAGCAGTGAAGAGCCTTGAACGCACCCACGTTCGCGTACTCCGTGGTAACGACCTCCTTCGTGAAGCTCAGGCCACCCGGTAGATTGTCGAACTTGTGTATCGAGCAGTAATCCTTAATCTCATTGCCGAGGCTGATCGTCGACAATATCGCGAGCGCGATCACCGCGTGCAGCTCGCTCGTTGACATCCTCATTTTCGCGCTTGTCATTCGTCGCACCACTCGTTGGTAGATCGATCAACACTCCAAAACACTCGCGACCGAACAGATTCCGCTTCCCCCGCGCGCGCGACGTGCCGCACCACCCGGATATCCGAGTCACAATAACTGACAATTTTCGAGAGTATCGGCAGGGGGGAGATCTCGCGGAATTCAACGCGAAAATCCGCGGCGTGCGAGACTCGCGTCGTGCGTGTGCGTCCGAAATTCACACAGTTCTGTGACCCGGGGGGTTATGTTCACGATCGACACCGCGCCGGATTCGCCGCGCGCCTCGCTACGTTCTCACAATTATTCGCGCAGCGTCGCGCCATCGAGGGCTCACGACGGGCTCGCGACAATAATACGTACCGCCGGCGGCCCGCAATCCGCGTCATGCGAGAGTTTTCCAAAAAGGGCGCACACAGGTATTTTTCTTTCTCCTCACACGGATCCGCGAACGTACGCGCTCGCTCACGCTCCGCCGAACTCGGCGAAATCCGTCGCGCAACTGCGTGAAGTTGGCGGCGCGCGCCGATCACGCTCGCTCGCGCGGAAGATCCGAATTTCGAACTCGCGCCGCGCCGCGAAGTTGGCTACGGACACACACACACTCTCTCTCTCTCCCTCTCGCGTCCCACGCGATTTGAATCCCGCGCCGACGGGCGAGATTCAGAATTCGCGGAAGCCCGTGCGATATCGCCGACGGTAAACAATACGCTCTCGCTCTCTCTCTCTCTTCCTCTTTCTCCCGTGTCGTTCTCTCTCGGAACTCAAGCCGACCGAAGAGGAGCGTATGTCAGCGCGCCTGTGTTTGCCGTCAAACACGGGGCGTTTTGCGGAGCGCGTTTACCTGGGAACGTCAAACACTTGAAACGTCAGCGAGAGAGCTTCCTTCCTTTCTCCCTCTGTCGATCGCCAACTTCAGTCTTCTACCCACTATCGTCGCCGTCTCGAGAGGCACGGCTTCTCGGCGCACGGCTAATATTTGCGCGAGGCGGCTTACAACGGCTTTGTCCGAGCCGCGCCGCGTATATTAGCCTTCGTTTCACCGAAAGGGCGACGACGAGATCGCTCGCTCGCTCGCTCGCGCGCGCGCGAAAAGCGCACGGCACACGTACGAGGAGAACACCGCCGGCGCGATGTGAAGACAGCGACGGAACACCGGATCGGACGATGCTCGCGCCACAAACTCCGACGACTCACTGACGCGCGCGATTCGACTGACTCTCCGGAACTCCGGACTCCGGACTCTCCCCACCTGCCGTTTGAAACGAGCCGCCTGTTGCCTCACGCCGCTTCGGGCGACCTCGGCACCGCTCGGCCGACATCGGCCGCGCCGGCCGGCCGGCGCGACGCGACGCAACGCGGCGGCGCGTGTTTATACACAAGCGGCGACAAGCGGGCCCGCGAGAACGAAAGTTTGTCTTATAAATAGACAAACGAACGAAATCGCTCGGAATCACTCGGAATGGAAAACGGGGTAAACTGCACGATTTCGCGAGACGATTGATTCGACGTGATTTTTGGAGCATATGTGGATATCGGAGCGCGAAATCGGTTATGCGAAATGTATTCTTTGAATCTTTTATGTCGCGTGCTCCAATTTCTCCGAAACTGAATTTGTATAAGGACGACTTTCTAGAATTAAAAGTTTAAATAATGCAAACAATGAAATTATGTTACATGTAATTTAGATGTCTATTATTATTAATATCTATAATTCTACAGTAGTAGAATAAAATTGGAGTCGGTTATCGTATGAATTTCAAATCGACATTTTCTAATATTTTTATTAACAGAATGTTGGAAAATGCTATTTATTACAAGTCTAAAATTTTGCAAATTTCTATACTATACATTTTTTAAATTATTCCATAAATATTTCTATATTTATATGTAATTCAGGAGTAAATTGATTTGTTATTAATCGAAAAATACTGTTTTATTATAAAAAATATATAGTATTAAAACTTGCAAAAAATATATATATATAAACAAGGAGAGAGAGAAAGAGAGAGAGAGAGAGAGAGAGAGAGAGAGAGAGAGAGAGAGAGAAAACGCCTGAAATTATTGCAAAAAACTTGAGCAATATTAATAATTCGTCATGCAAAAATAAATCAAAATATACAGAATAAAATATTTTTGTTTCAAAAACTTTATCTTCGAAAATGACTTCAATATTTAGAGAATCTCTATATCTTATGCGCGAACAACTGTTATAAACTGCAATTTTTCTTATTAATCAAAGAAAGTAAAATACAAATTTATATGACATAACTGACAATGAGTGTTACAAGTGCCTTGAAGTTACATCAATTTCGACGCGTTCGAAACGTACACGTCGCGTCTAGATACTCTTGCATCATAATCGGCGTTTAAAAAATAGAAAATCGCATTTTTTTGAATTGATTCAATATCGCGCATGAGCCGTTATTTATATATAATCTCGCGCGGCAATCTCTCATACGCAGATGCTAAAACTGTCAGAAGTTCTGACAAATTACGACGCACTAATATCACACATGTTTCAAGTATCTACGCCAAAATTGTTACATCTACTTCATTTGCGGCTTTCAATGCACGTATTTGTTTCTACGCCCACCTACGCATTTTACGTACGCACGAATCAACCTTGCAACATCGGCGGGGCGGGGGACACCCGGTATAAGAAGATATATAATGAGTGAGGAAATGTCAGAGGCGGAAAGACAGACAGACAGAGAGTGAGAGAAACAGAGAGAGTGAGAGAGGGGAGGGGAGGACGCGCGTCATCATATGCTTGAAAGGGCATGGATTCTGGCCTCTCTGTTCGTCGGAATCTCTTTCGCGCTCTCTCGGCGCGATTAGACAGTCTGGTGCACATTTGCAACGTGCGCTCCGCTTACACGCCTCGCGCTCGCGCGTGTGTGTGTATGTGTGTGTCTCGCATTCCGGGAAGCTTCGCGGTCACTTCGCCCCGTCCGTGTTGCACGGCGCAGCGAAAAGCGGGCCGCGACAACACGACGCGTCAGCAGCTACGGGGTCGCGCACAACTTCTCGCGGGTTGCGTCAGTTTCGAATCCGAATGGAGATGAGGCGCGATCTCGTATTTCGCTTCCCGGCCTCTTCGTATAATGTATGTACTTGGCGCGAGACACTACCGTGTCTCTTGATAATTGTATATAATGCTCTCTCTCCAGCTTCCGTGGATGCTGGCCAATGCTGGCTTAAATAATAACTCCGCTGAGGATACAGCGAGTTGCGAGATGTCGAAATTGAAATTGAAAGATAATATAAATGATGAAGGGACGTAATTAAAAAATCGGAGCAAAGTCGATTAGAGGGTTCGAATATAAATTTCGAATATAATTCCACTCTTCGCTTTTAAGGTGATCCTAAAGCCGTGATCCTAACTGGTTTTTTTCAGTTTTTTTCTTAGCACTAATCTTTTAATTGGCTTTATAGAAATGCCTTAAAAGCGGATTGTTTTTATTCATTTGATTTTGATTCTTAAGGTACCTTTTCACGTCAACGCTCGACGCTCATTTTCAGCAAGTAAAAATCTTCAGAAATAATATCTTTTATTTATATATGTATCCATAAAATATTATTACTTGACGATATTGCTAAAAATAATTAATATTTTACGTATTTCGAAGTCTATGTTTGGTTGTACTGGGACGATTAACGACGATTCAGCGACGACACTGAATATTAAACAAATTCAACTTTATTTCTTTGACGCTAGCGTCAAAGCGAAACCACTATGTTCACCTTGTTGACGCTCATTTTCAGCGTCTCATGAATTGGCACCTTATTAATTCAATTTTTTTTCTTACGTTATTTGCATCAATTTTTTTAGTTTTCTATTTTGTTTCTTTGATGTTTTTAAAAACCGTTTTCACTAACTTTTTTATTTTTTGTTACAATAAATGTAGATTTCGAGTAATCGCGACGAGCGCACTTGATCGTTCCATAAAGAATTGACATAGTAAATAAATGCGCTTGCTATAAATAAGCATGATTAACGAGCTCATAAATAAATTTTGCACGTGCGACGCCTGATAATGATGCAGCGCGGCATTTAGTATTCACGCGGAGAAGATGACTCATAATCCTACCTACCTACCGCGCCGTAATATAACGGGTGTGAATAAGGTCGCGCGTCGAACGACAACGACAACGACGACAACGACAACCGAACGTGATAAAAACCGTGCGCGTCCGACCGAAAAACCCGACTTGTCTGCGGCTGTTAATTAAGTAGTTAATCCCGAGAACGAGAACGAAAACCAGATTTTATCGGGATATCCATCGGACGTCGCTTCAGCCACCGGTCACCTCGGGATGCGGACTGTTTAAAGGCTGATTAGTGAGCGATTAATTTAATCAGCGATTATGATTTACAATGTAACGTACACCTGCGGTATCTCGTTGATATGTACTATCGATCTTTTGTTTGTTCTACGCGACAGAAAAGAATAAAAAGAAATGAATTGTACAATTGAAAATCTTGTATAGTAAACAATTCTCGGAGATAATCGCCGATTAAGTTAATCAGAATTTGATTAACCCTGAGTCTTTCCGCGGGAACAGTCCGTAAAATAGCAATTACGATAGTTTGATAATGACTAATTATTAACAGACCGTAACACGGTTTTCCAGGAATTATTGATGTAAAGCAGGTCTGCATTATTCAAGGCGGCTGCAACCTTCCGTTCAAAAAGAAACAGATAGCTTTCCAGGAAATTGATATATATGTCTTGTTTATCGAGTGTCATATATCTCGCGTGTTTGCTCGTTACTTTAATTTCCTTACGATAATTCTGCCCGACACGTATCATTTATTTCAATTTAACGCTTATTTTCCTTAATAAGCAAATTTATTATCGCTCGTTAGTTTATTTATTAGCCATCTGTCTAGATCACGATACATTAAATACATTATTCTAAATATTATTTTTTTTATTGAACCAAAAAAGGAACATACAAAAAGACAACCGTAGGAACGCAGCATATTGGTTGAGGCTGAATATTAATTAGAGATTTCGCGATGCAACCATCATCTATTGATTAGTCGAGTGAACTAATAAAAACAGAGATGTGAGAATTATCGATATAGGATAAAATAGAATTGCTTTATCGGTCAGTAAAAAAAATCGCTATTATAAATTATAAATGTGTAGAAATAATAATAATCAAATAATATATCAAAACTATAATAAAAAATTTAACCAAATTTATAAATTTATAATATGCTTTCTTAAAAATGTATTAATTATAACAATCCATCCGAGCATACATATATTTAAGACGGAAAGAGAGTATGCGGGGAAAGCATACTGTAAACATTTGATAAACAGCACGGTACCAAAGAAAAAGAAATTTGTTTATAATACACTAAATATTTCTTTTTATTCAAATTATTTAACCTCCTTTATCACTTTAATTTTAATTTAAACAAAAACTCACGTTTTTGAGCAATTTACAAGTAATATTTTACACAAGTAATAATTTATTGCTTAATTTGACCACTTCACAATTCAATTAATTCCTGGATCTATGTTATGTATAGATCCAGGTAACAATTATCTATTACTATACAGGATTCATCGTTATTTTTGCGCACTCTTGAAGAGTAGTATTCTATCTAATCATGTAATCGCATCACTTGATTTCCTTCGTCGCTCGCGTTAACCCGAGATTGTCCAGTAACGCCTGCGGGCTCGGATCCCTTCCCCTGAATTTCCTAAATACTTCAGCGGCAGGATAACTGCCGCCCAAGGACAAAAATGTGTTACGGAATCTCGCACCCAACTCCTTCTGCTGCAACTCGTCGGACTTGACCTCTTGGAAAGCTGTGTATAAGTCGGCAGCAATCATCTCGGACCAAACTTTGCTGCAATTTAACAGTTCAATCAGTGCTTGTGCAATGTGAGCTACTAGTAACAATTGTAAATAACAAACGACTTTTTATTATTTCACTAATAGGAACATTTTGCAATTTGAGATAACAATTGTATATCTATCTTAAATTAAAATCAATTTGCGACAATTCTTCAATCTATATAAAATAAATGTATGTATCTTGCAATACCTGAAATACGCGGCCGCCCAATTACCGCTCCATATAGCTTCAAAGTTGCAAACATGAACGTCCCTTTTTTCGAGAGGCAATACGAAATATTTTGGCCACAAGCGTTTCATCATAGGCACCCAAAACATTTCACTGCAAATTTTTCAATAATTAAATAAGATTAAGCGACGCGAAGACCGATGTCATTTCAAAATATCGAGTCGTTGAATAATTTTATTGAAAGAATAGCAAATATTTTGTTAACTTTGTAAGTAATAATGTAATAAGATGTAAATATTTAATGAATGTAATTACGTTTCTCTTAAATAATTTGGGAAGAAATTCAGAATTTAGAATTTGTATTAGAATTTAACGGAGGTTTGTAGATCGATGCTCACCTGGAATGCAGCTCCAGATCTAAATGTGACAAGTAAAGTTCTTTGCAAAGTTTATAACCGGCCAAGTGCGACCTCATTCTTTTAATGCTCTCGATAGCTTCCGCAGGTAATGGCTGCTTTGTTTCGTAATGTTCGGAAATTTTTTGCAACATGAATGTTTCGTACAACCTACACCGAATATATTAACTCATTAATTAATTACAATATTAACGGTATAAGAGTATTAAAATAGAAAGAAAATAATTAAACGAAGAAAATAAATAAAGAAATAACTTTATTTCATACCAGTTCTCCATGAAGAAATCGCAAATGAATACCGCGTCCCATTCCACAAACGACAATCCGGCAATGTCAGAATACTCGACCGTAGTTAGCAAATGTTGCAAAGCGTGTCCAAACTGTAATGTGCAAACAATTATAAAAGATTAATTATTTTATGAACATATACATACAAATCCATTATAATTTTATAAACAATAGCCTATTACCTTTTGAAAGAGAACCTGCACGTCCCTGAAGGAGAGCAGGGAAGGTTTGTCGCCTATCGGTGGCGGAAAGTTGAAGATCAGGGCGATTAACGGAGTGCTATTGCCGATTTTGCTCTTGCTCTTAATTATGGATACCCATCCGGAGTCCTCTTCCTTGCGGAACTTCTCCCTTCCTCTGGCGTAGGGATCTAGGTAAAAATTCGCAATGGGCGCCGCGCTAGATCCGTTCAAGTCGAATATGTCAAAGAACCGTACGTCCTTATGCCAGATATCCGCTTTCTTGCTTTCAACGATTTTCACGTTGAAGAGCGTCTCGATGTGCTCGAAGAGGCCCGATAGAACGGTCGGTAGCGGGAAATACTCTCTCCATTTGTTTTCGTCGCAGCTGAATAAAGACGGAGAATTGGGTAAAAAATTTTAAAATACATTACTTTATGATATTTTATTTAATATCACAGATTTTTAAAAAATATAAGTATCAAATATCTTAAATATACTTAAATTCTACAACGCAGAAAATTTAATTTCTTTCAAATAATTATACTTTAAAATGCTGTCGACCACAAAATCTTTATCTACGTATTAAAAAATTATCTTGTGGTCGACAGCATTTTAAAGTATAATTATTTGAAAGAAATTAAATTTTCTGCGTTGTAGAATTTAAGTATATTTAAGATATATATATGTATATCTATATATATTTACACACAGATATTTAACATGCTAATTTACTTACTTGTACATACTGCGACGTTGTTTTCTACCCCAATATGCAATATCCCATACCCTTAGAGTATCATTGAAATCTCTCTCTCTTGCAAACTCGGTTAAATTTGCGACTTCTTGTTCCTGAGCAGGAAACGCTTAAAAAAATATTAAATGGTCATTAATCAATCAATTAAAGCTATCAATAATCTAAAATCTATTATTAATAATATTACACATTCATAATTGTAGTAATATATTAATAAAAGTATATCAATTTTTCCTACAGATCTAATTAATAATAAAACATTACCATTCTTTCATAATTTTAACAAATTAATTATCATAAGTGCTCTAATTAATGTTTAATTATTTTTCTGTTATATTTCTCATTTATAATAAGTTAAATTATTACCAGTATTCAGAAGAGTTTCTATTGTGTTGTGCAGATTCTCCAGATTGCCGGCCATCTTTGTCTCCATGCTCATCTCTGCGTAATTTTTGAATCCCAAGCGTTGCGCCTGCTCGATTCTTCTTGATCGGAGTTCCTCTAACGTCACGCTAGCTTGAACAGACCTTTCCTGATAATTAGAACACCGGGTGACATCAGCATCCCAAATCGACGCCCTTAATTCACGATCAGGGCAGTACTCTAATTAAGGAAATATATAAATCCATGAAAAATATTAAATCTCTAGAATTTAATTTGTTTTATTAATGAATATACAAAAGATGCGCACCCATAAACGGTTGCAGGATATATGGCTTCAAAGTGATCATCCAAGGACCTGTGTAAGGTTCCCTAGGATTCATCGCGATAGACTTGAGGTAGTCCTCTGGAAAATCCTCCACAACGTGTTTGTTATGTATTGTCATATTATACACGGCTGTAGCACTCTAAAAAAGGATCAGTTTAAATTTCAGTTTGTTGCGCTTTTCTCGAAATAAATGTGTTCCAAATTATATGATAGACCTCGTATTTTGGCTTGTACTCTTTGATTTTCGACAAGATATAGTTCAAGTCGTCTGTATACTTCTCGAATTCTTTATCCTGCAGCTCCAGGCCATTCAAAGTCCCCTCCAGCACATACTTTGTAAGTACTCTCCTCTGCGAATGTGTCAGTCTGATATTCTTATTGTCCAGCGCTTCCTTGCATGCTTTAAAGAGTGGCGCACTGCCAAATTTGCTAGCCACGGCCCTCATGGCACGTTCGTGAATACCCACGTAACATTTTGTCGGCATCAAACTCTGATTGCCAAAGTACAAAGTCTTTGCTATGCCCCAAGTGGTCTCTAGAGGGAGATATGCTTCCTCGATTGGATGTAACCAATCACTGAATACATCTAAATCGTTTGTCGCTGTAAATAATTATAAAAATTGACAATTAAAATCGCGATTAGACGCTGGATCATATTTCTTTTGATTCGAGATTATTTCTGTTGTTATAGGCAATTAAGGCCATTGCACGTAACAAAGTTTTAGTTATTAAAAGGCCATAAGAAAATAGACCAATCGCATTCTCAATGAGCTCGAAGAATAATCGAGTGTGATTGGTTTATTTTCTTACAATTTTATGATTATGACTAAAACTTTGTTATGTGCAATGGCCCTTAAAAATCTCCTAATATTATTTATTCACTGTCTATTCCTATTATATTTACAGTGCATATACTACAATAGATTTATAACATTCATTATTAAATTATACTATCAGCACAATAGAAATAAATTTAATTAATACTTTTTCAAATTATATTTAATTAAAATTCTCAGTATAAAATAACTTTTAATACTAATACTTATAATAATATTTAAAACTTACTATCTACAACTTTCTCCAAACTTTTCATCTTCTCTTCAAATTCCACGGTTTGTTTTCCAATAGCTGCTGTACACTTTTCAATTGTGATTGTGTTAAATTCTGGTAGATGGTCATCCTTCAATAAAGGATTTTTTTCCGACGATTCTTCGCCTATTTCTGGAAGTCTTGACATCAAGAGAAAAAAAATAAAATTATACAAGATGAATAACGTCTACAAATATAGAAAACGAATTCAATTCAGGTACCTAACAAAAATATGAACAAAAAATGTAAAAAAAGGAATAAAATAATTATATACTTTAAATAATTTAATCACACAAATTAATGTATTTAAGGCATAGTTTAATATACATTTTTTAAATATATTAGAGACGTATAAACAAACTTGTCATACATTATAAAATATATATCTAAATTACGTAACATATAAATAATACGCAAATATACAATAAATATATAAACAAATAGATAATATAAGAAATATTAAATAATTGTTATAAATAATCCACAAATATATAAATAAATTAAATAATGTAAGAGGTATTAAGTAAATGACGTAGAACGCAAATTCAAAAACACATGTATGAAAGTAAAAACAAAATTTGATTTCCAACGACAAAAGTACAGTTGAAATAATTAATCAATAAAATTGATAAAAGGAATACAGAGAGAGTATGAAATGTATGCACACATGTCGCAAGAAAAAACATAACAAATATTAAAACGCAGTAGAAGTAATCGCGGGGTTTCGGTGGAACTTAACCTCTACGAGACAACGAGGACGAACTTACAGGACTATATATCCGTGTCGCTTCGGAATTTTTAGGAAATTCCGTCGCGTCAGAGCGACTCCTCTTCCAAGAAAGGACACTGCCATTTTACACGCGAAGACAATTTCCTTTCAAATAACGTCAAAAACTCATCGCGAACTAATTGAAAAGGGTTATCCAACCTAAAATCCGCTGCGACTGCATCGATACATCGAAGTCGTATTACTCGTATCGATGTCGGTCGATATTGCTGCGCGCGATTACGGCTTACCGCGACCAGAGAGAAACCTGAGAGAGGCCATCCCGGTCTTTTTCGTGTGTTGCTGTGTTGCATTTTCCGACGCGCCGCCTGAGAAAGTGCAACTCAACTACGTCGTATCGCTCGGTAACCGCACATGGTTTGCGTCCGTGCTAATGTCTGAACTAGCCAGCTGGAGGGGATATTATTCTGGCCGCGGCGGCCGCGCGCTCGGCCGGCCCGGGAGTTGCATCTGATTGCACCTGTTGATGATATTTTTACTTTATTTTATATTATATTTTTTTTTACCTTATTTTATATTATATTTTTTAAATATAGATAAATCGCGCAAAAATATCTGTTCCGCGTAAACAGCCACCGTCGCCTCGATATCCCTCACGTACTGACTGTTGCTACGTTTATGCGAGCGTTACTTCTGTAGTAACTTACGATACGTCCGTCGCGTAAACGGGATTTTGTAGTAACTTACGATACGTTACTCCGCGTAAACGAATGATATATCGTAAGTTACTACAGAAGTAACGCTCGCGTAAACGTAGTATGAGGGAGTTACGTAATCGCCAGGCTAATGATCACTACGTGTTCGCGATATATGTATATAACACTCGCGTTTCGAGAGACAGCTACGTCGACCAGACACCACCGAGACAGAACGCAGAACGTAGAATACAGCCAGTTAAACCTGTGAAAGTTAACGAAAGATTCGGCATACGTTGTCTTTTATTGTTCGTTGAAAGTTTTCGGTATTTTTGAACCGGCCGCGGTCGCGCGCGTAGGCCGTGACGTCATGCGCCGCTCCGCGCCGCCGGCGCGGCGGATCGATACGGTGACGGTGATGTAGTAGGCAGTGTAGGCACCTGCGCAGTCCGCACTAGCGGCGTGACCGTTGAACTCGAAAGCTCCGTACCTCGAAGATCGGCGCGTTTTCAACGTTGTTTCTGGCGATGAGCGGACTT
The DNA here is from genome assembly GCF_003070985.1 of Temnothorax curvispinosus. Taxonomy (NCBI): domain Eukaryota; kingdom Metazoa; phylum Arthropoda; class Insecta; order Hymenoptera; family Formicidae; genus Temnothorax; species Temnothorax curvispinosus. The sequence continues at coordinate 19,346 of NW_020221764.1, forward strand.
GTCACTTGTTTCCGTCAACGCTCGGAGTAGTGTTACCTGCGTGAGTGACTCAGTTATCATTCTTCCGAGGAATCTCGCACCGGTAGGAAGTGTTTGTGCTTCGCGCGCGCTCGTCACCGACGTCACCGTGCTTCGTGCTGTTTTCGGAACGCGCTCGTTTCGGTGATTGGCATTCCTGCTTCCTCGTTTCGCGGGCCGCGGGAATACGCGCTACGCGATCGAGTACCGCGCGCCGTGTGCCGTGTGTGTAAAACAATTTAGAGTGTATGAGGTGTTTATCGGAATGAACGTGTCGCGCGACGCGCTCACTCGAGACGTCGAGGCGGAGGTATGTATGAACGACTTGCTTTGCAGTTTCGCGCTGTGATATTCGCGAGTGACAGTCGCTCCTCCCGCCATGTCTGGATTCGCGAAGAACGCTGACGTGCCGGACGTGTCGTGTGATTTAGCTCCGATTCTCTCCGTAGGGAAAAAGGGCTGAGAGATATTGATCGTGTCAAGTGATTCCGGTGATTCGATCGGTGATAACGGAACGCCGCGATACATCGCCCGTTCGTGAATGCTTCATAATCTCGATTTACGAGTTTGGTAACGTATTGTGCGTGCGATATTTAATTTCAACAGCGTATCTCTGATTGACGAAGTGCGTGTCTTTATTAACCGTCCGCTCGACTTGCGTAGTATCGCGCCAAGTTGCCAACATCTCGGAACATTTCGTCGCCCATTATTACGTCGCCCATTAACAACGTAACGCCGGTAACGCGGTGATGAACGCGGAACGACGCGGAGCACGCGGCGTCGCGACTCCTTCAAATTTGCATGAAAAATTCATGTTACCCGCTTTTATATTACAGAGAAAAGTACTTTTCCTTCCCACGGGTACGATCTTGGCGAGGTGGGAAGGCTCCAGTACCCAGTACGAGGATTTTACCCAAGCAAAACTCTTGTTCTGCTTGGATAAAAATTCAAAGACGGGGAAGCTAACGTACCCTCGTCCGCCGATTTAATTGAATGAACGAACCGCAGCCGGTTCGTCGCGTTTGCTTCGGGAGTGCCGTTCAAGTAATCGGACTAAAGGACTTTTCTAAACGGGAGTGCCGTACAGTATCGCGCGAGAAAGACTTTTAATGAAATTAGTCCGCGCGCGATTGTAGTTTATTATCCGCGAGTGTTTCTCGCGAGTGTCCTGTGCGGTGAGACGATGAAGCCTAAGTATCCCCTGAGAGGAGGAGGAGGCCTGGGAGAGGCATCGGGCACCGGCGGAGCAACCTTGGGGTGAGTATCATCTCTTTATATCTGCGTAAAATTAAAATAGTTCTTTTTTATTTATTCGAATTGTTTTATCTCGATAAATTAAAAATAATTAGAGAAAAAGATTATCTAAAATTTTACTCTTATAAAGATCGTTTTCGGTGAACACAGATGATTGTGTTGCTAAATATTTTATTGAAAAACAAATTAGTTGCGCGTAAAAATTATATTTTGAAAAATGTTGATTATTTTGAACGCTTCTTTAATTTGAATCTTATGTTTGTATGTTACAGTATCATCGTAGCTACGTGGCTGAACAACTCCGCCCGTTGCACATCGGCGTGGTGAGTCAGAATTTTTTTTATTGAAATGACAAATCTACGATTAGTCAGATATAGAGCCATTGTATCTCGGAACATATCGACGCTTATATATATAAATTAATTAAGTCAGGGTTTTAGGAAGTCGCGTCCGCGTCGCGTATACGTCTTCCCCGGGAACGCCGCCGCCGCGGTGCCGGGTGGAAGATCCGTCATGCCACGCGCCACGTCAAATCTGCACATACACATATATACGTAGGGATATGCGATTTCAATATGCAATATTGCGACATTTTAGAATACTCTGAACATATTAACTTCCGCAAATTTGGAGATGTCTATCTATTTCTAATTTTATTATATTTTTCAGTCTTTTCTACCCCTATTTCATATGTAATTCTTTTAAATTCGGTTGATTAGACTTA
>NW_020221765.1:0-4655 GCF_003070985.1 Temnothorax curvispinosus
AAACATTAATTTTTCTTAATTTTAAGCTTGATTTTTGTTTTTCAATGTTTATTTGCGTTTTCGATATTGCCATTAAGTCGAGTTCAATAAAATGTGATTTATTTGAAACAATTAAATTCATAATTATTCCTTAATATGTGTACATGATAAAATAAATAAACTTATGTTTTATTATTTTAATTATTTATTTTTTTATCAGTTTATTTATCTTTATTTCTAATTCACAGACGTATGTGATGTTGAGCAAATTACATACACAGATGCTCGATTTAATATACATACAATTCGATCACCTGGAGATGAAAGAAAATGCTTCACAAAAATTTATAAATCGGCTCGTTTGAGTCAAATTTAATAAATTCAACAAATTTGAGTCAATTATAATAACTCATCATCTCGAAATGTAAACATTTCGTTGTATGTAAACATTTTGAAAGAATAAGTCATTAAATTTATTTTTTTAAAAAATAAAAACAAAAAATAGCTTTTTTTATTGATTTTGTATCTCTTGTTAATCTATATAGTCTCTGTGCTTTATTCGATATGAAACTATATTGTCGTTTTAGGAGAAGGTAATTCGAAAGTAAAAATTAAGAATTAAATAATTAAATAATATCATAATAATTATTACGATAAAAATGTGCGAAACTTAAAAAAAATGTATTTTTATATTTTTAATTTAATCTCACGTTCAGCGAAAACAGTCGTGAGTTATAAAAGTTCTTCGTTTATCAAGAGCTATTCTGAAACACAGATTAAGTCGACTATATAGTTGACCATATAATACATGGAGAATTGTTCAATTACATAAATTTATGTCTCTTCCTAATATAAGTATGATAAAGTCTCCACCGTTCCCAGATACAGATAAATACGTGATTCAAATGAATGTTTCACGTTAACTTGATACAAAACATGTATTAAAATTTTATATACTTACTAGTAAAACATTTAGCGGTTCATGTACCACTACTATAACGTTACCGTTTCAAAATGTTACATCATTAAAATTCGTTTCAGAACATATATCGCATATGACATTTTTAAATAAAATCTCGATTTATTTATTTATCAGATACTGTTATAGTACGTTGCGAGTTTGAAATTTTTCATGATTTGGAACATAAAACTATTCAACACACGAATTTAACACCATCTTCAACAGTTTTTTCAAAAGACGTTATTAGATATTTTGAAACATTTGATCTTTGACGAGGAATCTAAAGATGAAGAATTAATCAAATTTCTAGTCGGAGAAGAACAGTATGTTATATCAAAAAAAAGTGTTGTGCGACACCAACAGTAGCTACTTCAAAATTATTTGTCTTACACATGATGGAAAGGAAAAAGATATGACAAATGAATTAGTAACGGATAATGAGTTACAAACTTTTAATCAAATTTTAGTATTTATTTTAACTGGCTCAATAGAACAATGTGATTATGATATGCTTAAAAAGTTGTTAACAGCAGCTGATAAATACGATGTACCGACTATAAAATTAACGTGTGAACATTATTTGCTACGCTATATTACGATTAAAAATGCTGTGGATATTATACAGTTTGCGTTGTTGTCTAATCCCTTAGAAATACATTCAACAACTTTTATTAAATTTCACATAAAAGAAATTACAAATACTAAAAAATTTCAAAGTTTGTCGCAAGAAGATTTAAATAAGGTATTGGAATTGATTGAGAAATGTGAAACGTTTGAAAGCAGCATAATTCAATCCTTTTCGTCACCACCTAAGACACATAAGAAATCTAATTGTAATTATTAACTTTTATATGTATAAAAAATTATATGCAAATAAGTATTAATATATGGATTAAAAATAATTCGTTTTTTGAGTTTTGATGTACGAAAGACACTATTATTAATTGTACTTAACGTAGTTTAGTTATAATATTCTCAAGTTTACAGGTTGACCTTAAACAAAAAGAAATAAGAATCTTTATAAGCCTACGTTATCTATATAAACGTTTTACTTATTTTTATCAGTACTGTATCTTATTCAATCGTTTTTTTAGATCATCCTGTGTACATATATTACAGTGTCAGAATCTTTAGCAAATCTTAGCTACCATTTTCAACGAGCAAGTTATTTTTCATAAATTAAAACTTGATTTTTGTCCTTTAATGTTTATCGTAATTATAATTATACGTTTTTGATATTGTTATTAATTCGGGTTCAATAAAGTGCGACTAAACTGAACAAAATCAAATTTATAATTATTTCTCAATACATCCCTGATAGCACAGTCATGTCAAATGCCGTCATAATGCCGTTATAATGCCGTCATAATGTCGTCATTAACGTCATTTTGACGGCATTATGACGGCATTTGACGTGACTGTGCTATCTATAGGATGTAGATAAAAAATCAATAACTTATGTTTCGTTATTTGTTTATTTTTTTACCAGTTTATTTATCTTTATTTCATATTCAAAGGGATGTATGATATTGAGCAATTTATGTATAGATATATAAGATATATTCGATTTAATACAAATATACGGTCCGATCAACTGCAGATAGAAGAAGAAAATACTTCACACAAATTATATGTCGGCTACAAAAATTTGAATTAAATTTGATAACTCATCATTATTTCTTTTTTGAAATCTAGATTTGTTTTGAAAATAATAAATATAAACGAAACGTGACCTTTTTGGTTGATTTTATATCTTTTATTAATCTAGTTTCTGCGTTTAATTCGAAATAAAATTTTATATTATCACTTATTTAGGGGAAAATTATTTGAAAGTAAAGGATAAGGCAAAGTATGAACAGTGAGAGCTCTGTAACTCGGTAGAAGAAATTTATTTCCAAACAATATGAGCCTTTATAAAGCAGTGGATTAATTGGATTTTTACACAGTTTTCAGAGTCAGATCAGTGCAAAATTCGGATAAGTATTTCACACAAATCTGATTGATTGAAAAACGTTATAATATTTTATTTGTTTACTGCAACTGACGATGAATTTGTTAATTCGCGTGATGTCATATCACAATTTACATGAGTTTAACAAGAAATTACATATGCAAACCAAATTCGGGTTTCATGCCGAATTATGTTTTTATATGAAACCTCAGAGGAATCCTTGTGTATACGAATTACTCCATTGAGTCTTTAGTTCTTCGTTGGATTTAAAGTAAATCAGTCATATAGACTGGTATTCATAGTCGAATCTTATATTTAAGACCGTTTTAAGTACGATCTTAAGATATGTTATGAACCAATCACAGAGCCGCATTAGCATCTTAAGATATTAAGTGGCTGTGTTTTGCCGAACCTCCGCTAGCTAAGCCGCTACGTAACAATTAAGTGTGATTGGTTAAATCTAAAGGTAAGAACCAATCAGCGCTCGCCGCTTACGTGCGCTTAGCTAAGCAGAGGTTCGGTAAAACACAGTCAGCAGCCAGTGATTGCGTCTGCGTTGTCCGCGTTTATTTGTTGATTCTCACTTTTTTTCACATCACAAATTAACGTATTCGCAACAGCTTGAGAACTCAACTTAATAAAAAGAAATCGGCGACTAGAGAGATCAGTTGCCTAATCTTGTTATAAATCTCGGGGATTGATTTGTATATGATTGCAGTCTTAAGTATAAAATCATAGAACATTATATATTTTTCTTATTTAATTGAGTAAATATGTTTTCTTATCTACCAATATAGTCCAGTTTTAAGTTTTATACAGAGTTGTTTGTTTAAAGAACGTACAACCAATAATTTTAACTTCCTTTTTGTACATTAATTACATGGCGCTATTCTTTGTCAAAAACTGAGTCGAGAAATTCTGAACCATTTTTATTCTATGATGCTCAATACAGCAGTAATTATTAAGTAAGGTCAATCTAATCGGTGCCGTTTTTTAGTCTGACATACGCTCGCCGGTCGTACGCCCAGTTAAAGAATGGTGCTGATTGAAAAAAATTGACTTTATTCAATATAATTATTACTGTATTTTGTGCATTATAGAAAAAAAATGATTTCGGATTTTTCGACTTAATTTTTCATAAGAAATAGCGTTATCTGTAATTAACTGCCGTTCTTTAAGAAACAGCCTGTATATGTAAAAATTTATGTGCAAATGAGTATTAATACAAATTGAAAATAATTTATGATTTAAGTTTAAATGTACGAATAAAACTATTATTAATTATACTTAATATAGTTTAGTTGCAAGCTTTTCAAGTCTACAGGTTGATTTAAAACAAAAAGAAATAGGAATCCTTACGCCTATGTTATCTATATATAAATGTGTTACTTATTTTTATCAGTACTTGTATGTTACATATCTTATTAAAAATTTCCAATCGTTCTTTTAAATCATTCTGTGTACATATATAGTGTTAGAATCTTTAGCAACTATCTTTTTTAACGAGCAAATTATTTTTCATAAATTTATACTTGATTTTTGTATTTCAATGTTTATCGCAATTATACGTTTTTGATAGTGTCATTAATTGGGATTCAATAAAATGCGATATTACATTAAAACAGAATCAAAAATTAATAATTATTCCTTCATATACATAGATATATCTGTAGAGAAAAAAAATAAATAAACTTATACTTTATTTATTTCTACCAGATTATTTATCTTTGTTTCTAATGCGAAGACATATAATGTTGATCAATT
>NW_020221766.1:0-10231 GCF_003070985.1 Temnothorax curvispinosus
CTTGAAACAAGCTTTTAATATGCAAACACAATTCATATATAGCATATTCATTTGTAAATCCAGCAAAACGATGTATAGTAGAAGAGACTTGCGCAAGACACTAAGTTCTAAGCTGAAATATATCGGTATTTGTACGACTATATAGAAGAATCCAATAATGTCCTTGGCATGAATCAGTCTAGATAAATTCTGATATGATTTCGTAGGTAATTTCAAAGAGACCTCCAGTATGGTTTTAAGAAAACGCATTCGTAATCTATTCAAAATGAACGTGGTGACTACTATGAAACCACCTACAATATGGGTAGAATTAAAATCAATTAACTCGGGTGTCCCGACGTTTTCAGTTACATAATTTTTAGAAATATTGAAGTCATAAAGATTTATTAATTCGAGAATGCAAAAAACGCAGATAATAATTGTCGACAGAATATAGCGTGGTTTGCAAGTCTTGATAGTCGTAGCGTTGATCTTGTATGGAAATATTCCCAGAATACGACAAAACCAGAAGCAAGGATACATCAACGACACAAAATCCGTAGCGCGGAATAGCTGCCATATTTTTCCTTTTCTTTTTTCTTTGAATCCTTGGAACATCGATGATGAATTGAACATGTCCACCGAATCGTTATGGGAGAACGATAATCTAACCCATAGACTAATATATAAGAAATATTAATTATGTTATCAGTGCACTATTCATCAACGTGTTTAGAAAAATTTTTTTTAATAACTTTCTGCTGTGTTCTCACGGCTAATAAATGAACTGAAATAAATTTCTCGCAGTCCATCTGCACCTGACGAGTTTAAAACTACTAACAGTTATTGCGTTATATTACAAAACAGAACTTAGGAATTCTTATGTTATAATGTACCTGACTACGATCTTTTGCTTATCACCTCCTAAACAGGCATAAGTTAATGATGTATAATTACTATGTTACGTAATTCATAATCTTGCGCATCTAGAACTTGTACAAAACGAACGAACATTATCAAGATATTTCACAATTTTCCATTATATTTATATGTAGGTGAATAGAAAGTTATGGCAGATACATCTCGTGCTGATATAAATTCAAGAACAAAAAGGCAAATTTTATTTTGTATAAATGTTGCTGATGGACTCAGGGTAATGTTTTCCCAATTTGCTATTATTTTTAGAATTGCACCTACTTTTTCTACTCTTTTCTGATATTTTGTGAATATACATGCTATACAATGTTTTAATTAATTAAATTAAAAGCTTCTTATACTCCTATTTCTTTTTCATTATATTTTATTGAAATTAGATGTGTAATTGTGCTTAAAGCAGATTAAATTATTAATTTAAGAACTGTCGATATTAGTATAATAAAAATTAGAATGGAAAAAAAACACAAAAAATAAATTTCAACATTGTGTCATCAAATATTCTATATATGCAATAAAAATATGAACTTTTGAAGCAAAAAGTCGAAGAGGAGGAAATTGCCATATCTTAGAAAATTACTCATCCACGTGCAGTCGATATTATCTGTTTCATGTTTGCATATTTAATTTGATGGGTAGCAACAATTGCACATCATTATTCTACACGTTGACTCTCGAGAGTACAATTGTCCATCGAAAAGCACCATCATTACTTGCATAACAAAATATTCCTTTAGACTTGTCTCGCTCGAAGGTAGCAATTGTTCGTAATTTTTAACTTAAATTCTTTAACAATGACTGTAAATAATACTAACAATGTATTTCGCGTAATCATTTATGCCTATTTCTTCTCTATTCAGTTATATATTAAAATATTACGATAAATCGCAATCTATCTATAAACCGTATGTATCCGCATTGAATAAACATTATTTTCGAGACTGCTGTCGCACAGAAATCACTTTTTAATTAGATGAAACAAACCGATGCGGATATAATATTTCTATTATTGTGAAAGTATAATGTTGACTCATCGTAAAGTAGAAGTACTATATACATTTCTATTAACTTGTTTTATTATTGCTTAATTAAATCAAACATCTTCAACATATGAGATATTAACTGTTTTCTACATATATAAACTACCAAACGTACTATATATATAAACTACCAAATATATATATATATTGAATTTAAAACTGTTAGAGTGTCAAGTAGTAAGGACTCAATGGATCACTTGTTAGTCGTGAAGTAATCATGGCGCTCTTCAATCGACACTCGTCATCAATGGAACGTAAACATAAAGAAATAATCTGTAATTTCTTATGAATCCTCCAATATGAATCATTCGTACATACACGAAGCATATGACATACACACTGCATATAATCCACATGGATCGACAACTATCTCAAGGTTCCATTAATAAAATCTAATTATTTTTAAACTCTATATTTTTATTCAAACAGAATGTTCAATCGATTATCCAAATAGAATGCTCAATTATGACTTTATTACGTTGTACATAATTTGACTGTGCACTTAAATAAACAAAACGTATCCCTTTACAACTGGTTATTAACACATATGTGATATAAGATTTTCTCTATGTATATGTATTACATAAGTATATGCAAGTTTCTCTATAACTATAAAGCACCACGAAAGACTCTACTCACAACGATAACCTACTTATAAAGATAAAAAAAAAATATTAAAAATATCTTTTCTATGTTCGGCTATGTGTGTTCGATTAAATGCATCTTTTTATTAACTAGAGCGTATCCTTTAAAGTTTTTCCACTGCAAGAACTCGAAATGAACAAAAATTGTATCAAGATCAATACATAGGTGATAATGCCACTTGCCATCTAAAAGAATAACATCATAAAATAAAGCTAAATTTACAATTATTTAATGAAAGCAAATGAGTGATTGCTCACCTTAGTGAGGAGCGTAGCGTCCACAGTAAGCCCCTTTGCGGAGAACGTATTTTCACAATGTGATAATTGCAAGGAAAATAGTCGCATCTGCAACGTCAGATCAAATAATTGTTAAATACAGGATTAAAAGATGTAATTATGGAAAATTATTATATTAAAAATTGCATTAGTATATGCAACGCATAATTAGAAAGATTTATATAAAATATGCCACTAAAATTATAATTTTTTATAAAAATGTACCTCATATTTTATTTGCTTATTGCTGGCACTATTGAACACGTCGTGAACGGTACTACTGATTTCCATGGATTGATTCTTGCCAGTTTCGCAGGCCCACACTATCAACACCAATTTTATAGACAAAAATGTTACACCTAGAACACAGGCTACAAGAATAGCCTGTTTTTGTTCATAGCTCATATCTAAAGCTAGGTGTATTTGCATTGAGCAAAAGTACAGATAGAAGGTAATTTCAGTGAAAGTCATAAGTATCGTGGAAAGAAGATGCAAACTGAAAACCATTTTTAGCGTATGTACTGTGTCGTTGATTGCCAGATGCTGCTTTTTCAAAGCTATAATCTCCATCAGTAAAAATGGAATTCTTTTCTCGTGACAGGTGCCACTCAAGAGATATGGCTCACCATTCGTCACGACTTTTCGCAGATTCACCAGATTGTCGTTGATTTGCTTGAAACAAGCTTTTAATATGCAAACACAATTCATATATAGCATATCCATCTGAAACGTCAACAAGTATATGTACGATACAAGAAACTGGCGCCAGACACTATCCTGCACTGTGATCATATACATCAGCAATAGCACGACTAGAAAGAAGAATCCTAGAATGTCCTTGACATGGATCAGCCTAGATAGTTTCTGATATGATTCCGAAGGTAATTTCAAAGAAAGCTCCAACAAGGTCTGAAGAAAACGCATTCGTGGTCCACTCAGAATGAATGCGATGACTGCCATAAAAACACCAATAATGGAGAAACAGTTATTATAAAGTATCCTGCTTGTCTCAAAGTCTTTAATTAAACTTTTTTTAGAAATATTGAGATCATAGAGTTTTATTAATTCGAGGACGCAAAAAACGCCGATAATGATAGTCGACAGAATATAGCGTGGTTTGCAAATTTTGATGGTCAAAGCGTTGATCTTGTATGGAAATATTCCCAGAATGCGGCAAAACATGATACAGGGATACATCAACGATTCAAAATCCGTAGCGTGGAATAGCTGCCATATTTTTCCTTTTCTTTTCGCTTTGAGTCTTTGGAACATCGATGACGTGTTGAACATGTTTACACTGAATTGTTATTGAAGAACGATAATATAAATCATAGACTACAATCTATATAAGAAATATTAATTATGTTGTCAGTGCACTTTTATATCAACGTGTTTCCAAGAATTTCTTTTCTAAGTGTAAAACATTCTGCTGTATTCTTACAACTAATAAATAAACTGAAATAAATTTCTCCCAGTCTATCTGCACCTGACGAGTTTAATTTTAAAGCTAACTAACAATTATTGTGTCATGTTGCAAAACAGAACTTAGGAATTTTTTATGTCATAATGTAACTACGACTCTTTGCTTATCATCTCCGAAGCACGCATAAAATGATGTATGTTATAATTGCTGTGTCACATAATTCATAATCTTGCGCATCTAGAACTTGTACAAAACGAACATTATCAAGATATTCACAATTTTCCATTGTATTCATATATATTAAATAGAAAGTTATAGCGGATATATCTCATGCTGATATAAATTCAAGAATAAAAAACAAACTTTTTTACTTTACATAAATGTTGCTGTTAAACTCAGGGTAAAATTTTTTCCAAGTTGTTATGATTATTAGCAATGTATCTACTTTTTATTCCTTTCTGATATTTTGTGAAGATGCATGCTATATAATGTTTTAATTAATTAAATTAAGATTTTTTTATGTATTTCTTTGACATTATCTTTTATTGAAATTAGATATGTAATTATGCTTAAAGTAGATTAAATTATTAATTTAAGAACTGTCGATATTGGTGTAATGAAAATTAGAATGGAGGTAAAACACAAAATATTGATTTCAACATTGTCTCATAAAAATATCAAATATTCTATACATACAATAAGATATTTTTGAAGCAAAAAAATCGAAGAGGAGGAAATTGCCATATCTTAGAGAATTATTCATCCACGTGCAGTCGATATTATCTGTTTCATGTTTGCATACTTAATTTGATGGGTCGCAGCATTTGGACATCATTAGTTTACACAATGGCTTTTGAGGATACAGTTGTCCATCGAAAAGCACTATCATTACTTGAAGCATAACAAAATATTCCTTCAACCTTGTCTTGCTCTAAGGTATCTTCTATGTTCGGCCATGTGTGTTCGATTCAATGCATCTTTTTGTTAACTAGAGCGTATCCTTTAAAGTTTTTCCACCGCAAGAACTCGAAATGAACAGGAATTGTATCAAGATTAATACATAGGTGATAATGGCACCTGCAATCTAAAAGAGAACAACATCATAAAATAAAGTTAAATATACATTTATTTAATGAAAGCAAATGAGTAATTGCTCACCTCAGTAAGGAGCGTAGCGTCCACAGTAAGCCCCTTTGCGGAAAACGTATTCTCACAATGCGATATTTGCAAAGAAAATAGTCGCATCTGCAACGTCAGAACAAATAATTGTTAAATACGGGATTAAAAGATGTAATTATAAATTTGGAAAATTATTATATTAAAAAATGCATTAGTATATGCGACGCATAATTAGAAAGATTTATATAAAATATGCCACTAAAGTTATAATTTTTTATAAAAATTTACCTCATATTTTATTTGCTTATTACTGGCACTATTGAACACGTCGTGAACGGTGCTACTGATTTCCATGGCTTGATTCTTGCCGGTTTCGCAGGCCCACACTATCAACACCAATTTTATAGAGTAATATGTTACAAGGCCTATACAGGCTTTACGTAAAATCTGTCTTTCTTCATTGCTCAGATATAAACCCAGGTATATTTGCATTAAGTAAAAGTACAGATGGAAGATAATTTGAGTGAAAGTCATAAGTATTGTGGAAAGAAGGTGCAAACTGAAGACCATTTTTAGCATCTGTACTGCGTCGCTGATTGCCAGATGCTGCTTTTTCAAAGCTATAATCTCCATCAGTAGAAATGAAATTCTTTGCTCGTGATAGGTGCCGCTCAAGAGATATGGCTCACCATTCGTCACGACTTTTCGCAGATTCACCAGATTGTCGTTGATTTGCTTGAAACAAGCTTTTAATATGCAAACACAATTCATATATAGCATATCCATCTGAAAAATCAGCAACCAATTGTAAATTAGAAAAGAAGTTTGCCAGACATCAGCCATCTCTTGCAACTTGATAACAATTATCAGAAATTCCACGACTAGAAAAAAGAATCCTAGAATGTCCTTGACATGGATCAGACTAGATAATTTCTGATATGATTCCGAAGGTAATTTCAAAGAGAGCTCCAACAAGGTCTGAAGAAAACGCATTCGTGGTCCACTCAGAACGAATGCGGTGACTGCCATGAAAACACCAATAATGGAGAAACAGTTTTGTTGAAGTTTCGTGCTTGTCTCAATGTCTTCATGTAAACTCCTTTTAGAAGTTGAGAAATTTATATCATAGAGATGTATTAATCCGAGTATGCAAAAAACGCCGATACTGATAGTCGAAAGAATATAGCGTGGTTTGCAAGTCTTGATGGTCGAAGCGTTGATTTTGTATGGAAATATTCCCAGAATACGGCAAAATATGAAACACGGATACATGAAGGATTCAAAATCCGTAGCGCAGAATAGCTGCCATATTTTTCCTTTTCTTTTTCTTTTGAGTCCTTGGAACATCGATGACATGTTGAACATGTTCACTGAATTGTTATTGAAAAATGATAATCTATATCACAGACTATAATCTATATAAGAAATATTAATTATGTTATCAGTGCACTTTTATATCAACAAGTTTACAAGAATTTCTTTTTTAAAAGTATAACTTTCTGCTGTATTCCTACAACTAATAAATAAACTGAAATAAATTTCTTCCAGTCTATCTGCACCTGACGAATTTAATTTTAAAACTAACTAACAATTATTGTGTCATGTTGCAAAACAGAACTTAGGAATTTTTTATGTCATAATGTAACTACGACTTTTTGCTTATCATCTCCGAAGCACGCATAAAATGATGTATATAATTGCTGTGTCACATAATTCATAATCTTGCGCATCTAAAACTTGTACAAAACGAACGAACATTATCAAGATATTCACAATTTTCCATTATATTCATATACAGGTAAATAGAAAGTTATAGCTGATATATCTCGTGCTGATATAAATTCAAGAACAAAAAGGCAAATTTTTACTTTACATAAATGTTGCTGTTGGACTCAGGGTAAGATTTTCTCCGAGTTGCTATGATTATTAGCAATGTACCTTATTTTTATTCTTTTCTGATATTTTGTGAATATACATGCTATATAATGTTTTAATTAATTAAATGAAAACTTTTTATGTATTTCTTTTCCATTATCTTTTATTGAAATTAGATATGTAATTATGCTTAAGGCATTTTAAATTATTAATTTAAGAACTGTCGATATTGATGTAATGAAAATTAAAATTGAGGTAAAACACAAAATATTGATTTCAACATTGTCTCATAAAAATATCAAATATTCTATACATACAATAAGATATAAATTTTTGAAGCAAAAAGTCAAAAAGGAGAAAACTGCTATATTTTAGAGAATTATTCATCCACGTGCAGTCGATATTATCTGTTTCATGTTTGCATACTTAATTTGATGAGTCGCAACAGTTACACATCATTATTCTACACATTGGCTCTTGAGAGTACAGTTATCCATCGAAAAGCACCATCGTTACTTGACGCATAACAAAACATTCCATTAGCCTCGTTTCGCTCGAAGGTAGCAATTGTTCGTAGTTTTGAACTTAAATTCTTTAACAATGACTGTAAATAATACTAACAATTTCACGTAATTATTTATGTTTATTTCTTTTCTATTTAGTTATAAATCAGAATATTACGATAAATGGCAATCTAGTTATGAACTGTATGTATCCGCATTGAATAAAAACATTATTTTTGAGACTGTTATTGTAAATATATAACTTTTTAATTAGATGAAACAAACCGATGCAGATATAATATTTCTATTATTGTGAAAGTATAATGTTGACTCAGCATAAAGTAGAAATACTACATACATTTCTATTAACTTATTTTATTATTGCCTAATTAAATCAAATATCTCCAACATTAGAGATATTAACTGTTTTCTATCATATAAGCTAGCAAATGTTAAAATCGCAACTCTCCGTTAATTCAAGAAAATTATATATACATATATCTATATATAATATAATTTCTAATTTGCAGGATTGCATTTATTACTAAATTATCATATTAATATCGCCATCAATTTAACATCAATGCAATAAAAATGTAATATTTCTTTTATCTATTTGTTATATATTATATATTATTTGTTATATATACTGTTAATAATCGCAGAGCGACATTTTATCCGAAACACGATTTAACATATTAATTATATATTTTTTTACATATCAGAAATATATTTTACATTCAGCGCTAATTTATTAATTTAAGTTTTAATTTATAGAATTTATAACGCAAGAGCAATTAAGAAATTAAATTTTACATATATGTATCCCCTAGAAGAATACTATCACAATTTGATTCAATTGTGTGTAAGTTAAACCCATAGAAAGTATGCCTAAAATGTTACTTGTGTGCTAGAACAGTGTCACAAGTTTATATGCGAAATCCGTCGCACAGGGCAGAAGTGTCATTATTCTTTTAAACCGGTTCTATGTTGCGGTCGCTGATTGTGTAGCTTCAAAAGTGAATTATCAACTGAATCATATCAGACCTCTTTAAAAAACAGTATCAAGTTTTATTATAACAAAATATCATACTTGTAATTACGATAATTATCTTACATTTTACAAAAATTGAATTAATTTTGTTTTTTCCCTCTCCTGAAAATTGCGAATATTTGAGTGACCGTATTCTTCCGGAGGTTCAATGCATGCAAATATCTCCATAAGCATAAAGCACCATCGGAGACTTTGCTCGCAACGATATTCTACTTACAGTGATAAAAATAGGTACATTTAAAGTATTTTTTCAAAATATCTCTCGGTTAATCTAGATCATATGTTTCAAAAAGATTTGCCATCGCAAGAACTCGACATAAATAGGAATTGTATCAAGATTAATATATACGTGGTAATGCCACCTACCATCTAAAAGAACAATATCATAAAATAAAGCTAAACATACCTGCAGCATTTATTTAATGAAGGCAAATGATTGATCACTCACCGCAGTAAGGAGTGTTGCGTCCACAGTAAGCCCCTTTGTGGAAAATACATTTTCGCAATGCGATAATTGTAAGGAAAATAGCTGCAACTACAATTTTAGATCAAAAAATTTTCAAATATAGGATTAAGAGATGTTATTATAAATCTGGTAAATTAATATATTGAAAATTGCATTAGTATGTGTGCGGGACATAATTTAAAAAATATATAAAATATGCCACTAAAGTTGTTGGTTCTTTAATTCACCTCATATTTTATTTGCTTATTGTTGGTGCTATTGAACACGTCGTGAACGGTGCTACTGATCTTCATGGCTTCGTTCTTGCCGGTCTCACAAGCCCATACTATCAACAACATTTTTACAGAATAATATGTTACAGCTGTAACAAAGGCCATATCATAAATATGTCTTTCCTGAGTGCTCATAGATGAACCCCCTTGTATTCGCACTACGTAAAAGTACAGGTTGAAGATGATTTGAGTGAAAGTCATAACTATCGTTGAAAGAAGGTGTAAACTGAAGACCATTTTTAACATCTGCACTGCGTCGTTGATTGCCAGGTGCTGCTTTTTCAAAGCTATGATCTCCATCAGTCGAAATGAATTCCTCTCCTCGTGATAAGTATCGCTCAAAAGATATGGCTCATCATTCGTCGCGAGTTTTCGTAGATTTATCAGATTATCGGCGATTTGTTTGAAGCAAGCTTTTAATACGCAAACACAATCATATATAGCATATCCATTATAAATCCCAGTAAGAAGATGTATAGTAGAAGAACCTTGCGCGAGGCATCAATCTGCATTTTGGAATAATATACCGGTACATGCACGACTACAAAAAGGAATCCAAGAATGTCCTTGGTATGGATCAGTATAGATAAATTCTGATATGATTTCGGAGGTAATTTCAAAGAGAGCTCCAGTAAGGTCTGAAGAAA
>NW_020221767.1:0-6177 GCF_003070985.1 Temnothorax curvispinosus
TTCGAGCTTCGCTTTATCGCAAATCCGGGTACGGCTCTACCGCCCCCACGAGCATCTGGTCCTTCGAGCCGGATAATCATATCTTCGCGATTAGTCTATTACCGCCGACCTTTCGCGTGTCCTTTCATTGTTCTAAGTCACCGAATCTTTCTGTAACGCGTAGTGCAATAGCACGTGACCTTGCGGGTCTCGCAGGATCTCCCGTATCGCAACGCTCGCTTCGCGAAGGGAATTCTCGCGTAGCATCGCGCAATCGGCCATTAGCCGCCTGTAATCTACGCGAATTCGCTGAATTCTTATTCTCGCATTAAAGAGGTGCAATAACGCTCGGCGTGCTGACAACTCGTGTCTCGCGCGGTATCTCTCGTGCAACGCTAGCTTCGCAACGGGAATACGCGTGCGAACTTCGTTCGTCATAGCTCGGGCCGCAGCCGTTAATCGCCTTAAAATCGAATCCGCGCTCGCCGCGGTAATTAGTCGCCATTTAATTGACTTGATCGTAACCGAAATATTCGGTCGAATATCCGAGTATTCCGGGCCAGCGATACTTTCGCGCATAGAGACAACGGCCGTGGCCTTCGATTACGGGCCGGTCTCGCGCGCGTTGTTTTTCTGTATAGTCTCGAGCATCGCTCGTGTTTACGTCGTTGCGAGGTACGTACCGCCCGACCCAGCACTTGTATTATCCCGACATTCGTGCTCCGTCCGAGAGTACCATCGCTCGAAAATATTATTGTCACCGATCGAGAATATTTGCCTTTCGAACTCTGCGACGCGTGTTTATCGCGCTAATCCAACGGCTGATATTCTCCGCGTTCAACTCGAGGAATATTATCGAGAATATTCCCTCGGGACTTGCGCGAGCACCGAACGGAGCCGTCCGTTACCCCTCACCTTGGCGACCTGACTTTCGTGATTGTTTTCGCCGGGTTTCGATATTGTTGGTTCGGGTTGCCGTCGCCTCCGACTGCCTATTCGTCGTTTACCCTTTGCTCTTAGCTTCGTCTGTCTGTGGTGGACGACCCCTTTGCTACATCATGTCGAAAAACGCATATGCTCGTCGCGAAGTATGCAATCGGCGTATACAAGAAATACACGACCTCTCCCTACAAGCCGCGACCGACGCGGCAATACGAACGACCTTCCTCGCTCGCTACTCGAGCGTAGCGAAGATCGCGGACGATTTTGAGGCCACCCACCTGAAGGTCATCCAAGAAGCGACGGATTTCGAGGTCGAGGACGAAATCCGAGCCAGTTTCGATAAAATGCATTACGCCGTAAAGAGTCGATACCACCGTGAAACGGGCGCGCCATTCGGAGGCGCGCCGGCACAGCCCTCGGGTCAGGCCTCGGTGGTCAAGTTGCCGAAGATCCCGCTACCGCAGTTTTCCGGCGACCTTACGTTGTGGCCTTCCTTCATCGCGTTGTTCAACGCGTCGATACACAACCAGCCGATTTCCGCGATAGAGAAATACCAGTATCTGCTGGCTTCACTCAAAGGGGAACCACTCAACGTGGTGAAAAACCTGCTGTTTTCCGATGAGTACTATCTGATCGCTTACGACTCGCTGGTCGATCGATACCGGAATAAGAGAAGGTTAGCGGACCATCACTTGAATTCGATAATCGAGGTAAAACCATTGAAGGCGGAGACGGCCGAGGCTCTTCACCACTTATTAGATACGTTTACCGAGAACACGCGCGCGCTCGCATTGATGAAGTTCCCTACCGAATCATGGGATTTTATTCTACTGAAGTTTTTGTTAGACAAGCTTCCTCGTTCCCTTCGGGAAAAATTCGAGTCGGCTCACCGGGCTGAGGAAATACCGCGATATACACAACTCACGAAATTTCTAGCGGAGCATTGTCAGGTTCTCGAGGCCGTCGCGGGCCCGTCCTCCAAAACCAAGTCCACACCGATCTCTTCGTTCGTGACTAACGCGGCCGATTGCCCCGTTTGTAAGGAGTCTCACTACGTGTCGAAGTGCTCCCAGTTTTTAAAACTCTCGCCGAGGGAGAGGCAGGCTAAGGCTCGCGACTTGAGATTGTGCCTCAACTGCCTGCGCTCGGGGCATGGCATGAAAGACTGTCCGTCCGCGTGGGCATGTCGGTCCTGCGGCACAAAGCATCATACGCTTCTGCATTACGAGCAGAGCTCTAATACTACCCCTAAGCCCGAACCCATTAGCGCGACTCCTGCCGAACCGGACGCCGTACCCGCTCCTCAGTTGGAGGATGCGCCGATTGTAACAATGACTAGCCTGGCCAATAGAATCGTCCTCCTGTCCACCGTACGAGCCGAGGCGATAGACGCGCGTGGCAATGCGTTCCCCGTACGCATATTGCTGGACTGCGCGAGTCAGGCCAACTTTATTACCGAGGGCTGCCTCCGGAAGGGCGGCTTTCGTCGCACCAAACACAGTGCAACCGTGTTGGCGATAAACGAAGCCAGGGCGGCCACGACGAGGGGCCTCACCTCCCTCGTGATCCGCGCGCGCGGTCGCGACGACACTCGGTTCTCGATAGAGGCTACGGTCCTCTCGCGCATAACCTCGCCGCTGCCTAATGACAAGGTGGAGGTCCAGCCGTGGAAACACTTGAAGGGATTGCCGCTCGCGGATCCCGAATATTTCGTGCCCGGCGGTGTTGACATCCTCCTGGGGGCGGACTCGTTTGTGTCGGTGCTACGGGAGGGCCGTCGTAAGGGGAAAAGGGGAAAACCCGACGCCTTCAATTCAGTCTTCGGATGGGTTCTGACGGGCGCGGTATCCCCATCAGTCCAGGCAGCGCCCCTGAGGTCATTCGCGACTACGCTCGAGTCGATCGCGACATCGGTGGGTCGCTTTTGGCAATTGGAGGAGGTGCCGGAGGACGCTTCTTGTTCGGACGAGGATCGACGCTGCAAAGAAATCTTCGCCAAGACCACGTATCGTGACCCCTCGGGTCGTTTCGTGGTCTCGTACCCGTTCGTGTCGGATCCTCCTACATTCGTCGGCTCGCGCTCCATTGCGGTTAGTCGTCTCCGCGCACTAGAACGTCGATTTAAATCTGATCCGGAGTTCAGAGCTGGTTACAATCGTTTCATGCGGGACTATCTCGATAGCGGACACATGGAGGTAATTCGCAATCCATTCCCGTCGGATGGCCACATTTATTATCTACCGCACCACGGTGTGTATAAACTCGATAGCACTACCACTAAGTTGCGGGTAGTGTTCAACGCGTCCTCGCGAGGCCCGGACGGTCTGTCGATCAACGACACCCTGCTCAGCGGTCCGAAGCTGCAGCAGGACCTGCTCGCCATCCTGCTTCGGTTCCGCGCCGAAGCGATCGCTCTAACCGCGGACGTGAAGCAGATGTTTCGCCAGATTTGGATAAGCCCGGAGCAATGCAACTACCAACGTATCGTCTGGCGCTTCTCAGAGTCGGACCCCATCCTCGACTATCTCCTCAAAACAGTTACATTCGGCTTTAGCGCCTCCCCGTTCTTGGCGATCTATTGTTTGCTCCAGTTAGCTCATCAATACCGCGAGAAATATCCTCTAGCGTTCGCAACCCTACTCGAGGCGCTGTATGTGGATGACGTCGTGACAAGCGTTCGGACGGTGGAACAGGCTCGCGCACTCCGCGACCAATTGCTATCGCTTCTCCGAAGCGCCGGCTTCGAGCTTCGAAAGTGGTCGAGCAGCCATCCTGCCGCGCTGGAGGGCCTCGACCCGCAGTTATGTAGCCAATCGATGTTAGATTTCGAGTCAAGCGAGGATCAATCTCAGAAGATATTGGGCCTTCGGTGGCACTCACAATCTGAGTTTCGGGTTTCAAGTCAACGCGTTGGATCGTGAGTGCACCAAACGCACTATACTGTCGGAAGTAGCGCGCATATTCGACCCCCTGGGTTTTCTGGCCCCACTTACCTTTACCGCGAAGTGCTTAATTCAGCGTCTGTGGACCCTCAAGTTAGATTGGGATGATGAGCCTCCGATGGACATTCGTCGCAGTTGGAGTCGCTTCCAGACGGAGCTCGGCGTGTTATCTTCCCTTCGCGTTCTTTGCGCGTTTAACTCGTGCCATGTGGATCGCTGCGAACTCCACGGGTTCTGCGATGCCAGCGAGCTGGGGTACGGAGCCGTGATTTATCTGCGAATCGTTACGCGCGACGGCGTCGGGGTCCGATTACTGTGCGCCAAGTCTAAGGTCGCCCCGCTTCGCCCTCTCACCATTCCCCGTCTGGAGCTCTGCGCGGCTCTGCTCTTGTCTAAATTAATCGCGTACGTCCGGCGCACCCTCCGCGGACACCTTGACATTGACGACGAGTATGCTTGGACGGATTCCGAGGTTGCCCGGGCCTGGATCCGCTCAGCACCACAACGGTGGAAAACCTTCGTTAGAAATCGCGTTGCCCTCATTCAGGACAACGTGCCGGTATCAGCTTGGGGTCACGTCGACACGAAGTCCAATCCGGCGGATCACTGCTCCCGCGGGCTTTATCCTCGCGATCTGGTGGCCAGTTCGATGTGGTGGGCGGGCCCTGAGTGGCTTGTTCGCTTCGAACCCCGAGTTGAACCTTCCCACGGTTCGGAAACCCCTCCGATCGAGGAGGAGAAAATCGTATCGCTCGTGGCGCTCGATCCGCCTGACGCGGTACATTCATTGCTCGAAAGATTCTCTTCAATCGAGAAAATTGGCCGAATTATAGCATACATTCTCAGGTTTGTACATCACTTCCGTGCAAAATCTGCTCCTACGACTTTGGCCATAGATCAGCTCGAACTGCATTCCGCGTTACTACTCGTTGTGAAGAGTGTACAGGCGGATGCTTTCCGCGATGAGATCGATCGTCTTCAAAGCGGGAGAAGGCTCCCCAAGCCCTTTCGCAAACTCGCTCCCTTCCTTGATCCGGTGGGTATTCTCAGGGTGGGCGGCAGGGTTGCAAAATCCGGATTGACATTCGAGAACAAGCACCCTGCCTTACTGCCCTGTAAACATAGGCTCACGGATCTCGTTATCGAGCACGTGCACCGCACGAACATGCACCCTGGTCGGCGCACGCTGCAATACCTGCTCACGCAACATTATTGGGTCCTCGGGGTGCATCGCGCTATACAACGCGTACTCTCGAGATGTCATCAATGTTTCCGCGTAAAGCCACACACCTCTCAGCCCCTCATGGCGGAACTACCGGCCGATAGGGTCCGACAGGCCAAGCCATTTTCGATCAGCGGCGTTGATTTCGCGGGACCGTTCAACATAGTTACGCGACGAGCCCGGGGGGTTTCCTCCGTCAAAGTGTACGCGTGCCTTTTCGTATGCCTTTCGGTTAAGGCGGTGCACCTGGAAGCCGCCTTCTCATTGTCCACCGACTCCTTCCTCGCTGCGCTGCGACGCTTTGTGGCCCGACGCGGACGCTGCTCGCTTCTTTACAGCGACTGCGGAACGAATTTTGTAGGGGCCGCACGGGAACTAGAAAGCCGCATGAGCCTCGCAGCGGAGTGAGAGAAGATCAAGTGGTCCTTTAATCCTCCCTCCGCGCCCCACTTCGGGGGCCTCTGGGAGGCGGGAGTCAAGACCTTTAAAACCCACCTGCGGCGGACCGTGGGTGATCAAGTCTTCTCAATAGAGGAATTCACGACGGTCCTCGCGCAGGTCGAGGCCGTCTTGAATTCCAGACCCCTCTGCCCGATGAGCACCGACCCTGCCGACCTTGAAGTCCTATCGCCGGGTCACTTCCTCACGATGGAACCGCTCGTTTCCGTTTCCACTCAAGACGTGACCTCGTTACCGATGAATCGGCTGAGTCGGTGGCAACTCGTCCAACGAATACACCAGGACTTCTGGAAGCGCTGGCATCAGGAGTATCTCCATACGCTGCAACAGCGTCCCAAATGGTGGACCTCAGTCAACCCGCTCGGTGTCGGTGCGTTAGTCCTCCTCAAGGACGCCAACATGCCTCCTCTGCGTTGGAGGCGAGGACGAGTGGAGGCGCTACATCCGGGCAGCGACGGCGTCCCGCGTGTCGCCACGGTGCGGGTGGCGGACGGCACGATCACGCGTCCCCTAGTGAAGCTGTGCCCCCTGCCGATGGGCCCTGCTCCACAGGCGACCGATTCAAATTGACAGTAAAATACAACTCGTTGTATTTTGGTGGGCGGTATGTTTGGCGCTCACCAAACTGTAGAT
>NW_020221768.1:0-7500 GCF_003070985.1 Temnothorax curvispinosus
ATTCTAAAACACATGGCGCAAGCGAATTTCAAATATCTCAATTTTAGGCAAGAGTGATTTTTTAAAATCTTTGTTTTCGCAAAATCGGTAAAACTACAAACGAAATTATTGTTACTACAAACAACTACAAAGAAAATGCTACAATTTCCTTTTTTTAAAAATTCATTTTGTTAAAGTCGGGTGCCCACTTCACGGAACTCAACGGTGCATCCAAAAAAGCCGTCTCGCGAAGCCAGTTAATTTGTACAATTAACTGACGTTTGTAGCACAGGCGGATGAAATATAGAAGACGGCAAATAAAGTGCATTTACATATTAATAAATAACTTTCAGTTCCTCCTAGCGTTTGCACGATCAAAGGTTCTCATATTGAATCGTGAACGAAAAGAAGGACTCGAAGACTTTAAAGAGTCTGTTCTCGATTTGATTAATTTCGTTTGACTTTCGCAAGAATTAGGACGTCAGCAAAAAGCTTTACGTACGATCGGAAGGCCTGTTGCGAATTAAGCCCCGGAGATGAGAATCAGTAAGCAAAGTTTATCCTTAACTTAATTTCGGGTGGATTTTGCTGTAATAAAACGTCTGGCTTAAACTTTGAAGTTTAACGACGCCGTCTAACGAGGCATTGAATTGTTCATTCCTCTATAGGTAGCCTCATTTCATTATACGTCGAACGTATGCATATACATATGAAAAAACTCCGTGAATCGGAGCTTAATAATTTCTTAATAATAACGTTTTTAACATCCAAATACAATATTTCCCTTCATTTTATGGACAAATCCCTTTTATATCGCTCGCACGATGCACTCAATAAGAGAGTCGCGATATTTCGCAACATAGTCTAAATCTAAAATGTATTCAAAATTTAAACAAAGGGCTTGCGAACTAGCGAGATATTTGTGTTGTTATAATATAATAATTCTCTGACTCTCGCATTTGACATTATATAGACCGACCACAGCATAATATCATATATTCCTCGACACGCGTTTCTACTATTCAAGGTATTAAGAATAACTTGAAATTGTATTACGTGTAATTTCAACATTTATAAATTGAGTATCGGACATTCGGCATCGGTCCTATCCAACCCCTGACCGTAATTTGTTGGACAATAGAGACACGGATCGATCGCACGTGTAGATCCTGCGACGTGTAGAACGCGAAAACACCCCCCTTCGCCAGCAGAGAGAGAGAGAGAGAGAGAGAGAGAGAGAGATAGATAGATATGATTTATTTATGCCCAAGCATAGGCTAAAGGGCAAATACAAGATAGTACAAAAAACAAAATAATACATGCTCTCTCAAGCACATGTACATTCACATAATTATGATAAGTAAAATATAACTAACGCAACTTAATAATAAAAACGCGCCACTTAAAGTAAAAATATGTACAGTATGAATAGGAACTAAGAACTGAACGCAAAATAACTTATAAACTAATGACAAGAATAACAGACGACGAAAGCCATATCCAGAGACCAGTCATCCAACTTCACGTGCAAGCAAGTACGCTTTTAGAAGTCCTTTAAAGGAAATGATTGAAGAAGCAGAGGTAATACCGTCCGGAAGAGAATGCCAAAAATAGACAGCGGAAAGATGAAAGGAGTTTCTATAGGTAGTAGTTCTATGGGAAGGAGTATGAAAAATTTCCGATGCAACAGAAGAGCGGACCGACCTCCTCAAAGACGGATCAAGGAAGGTGAAATCCTCACGCAGATAAGAAGGAGAGCGCATATGCAATATACGAAACGTTTGGCAGCCCAGAAAGTATAGCCTTCTATTTTCAACAGAAAGCCACCCTAACTGACGCCTGTAAGGAGTAATGTGTTCGTCGCGTTTAAGATTGAAAATAAAGCGGATGCAACAATTGACCAGTCTCTGTAATATGGCGTTCAGCTCTCCGCTCAGACCATGATATACTAGGCAGCAGTAGTCAATGTGCGGAATGATTAAAGCCAAAACGAGTCTGATTCTTAACCTGGTAGAAAGAGAATTTTTGTTAAATTTAAGTTTATACAAAGCATAGTGAACTTTTTGAGAGACATGTAAAACATGCTTCCTCCAGGATAAGTTAGACGTAAATATTACACCCAGATTCCTGGCCTCATTGACAAAAGGTAAAGGCGTCTGATTTACAATAATAGGTGGTAAACTGTGGAGATCAATATCAATGACATAGGACGGACTACCAAATATGAGTACCTTTGATTTCGCAGGGTTCAGTTTAAGACCGTTTGAGTTGGCATAGTTGAAAACAGCATTCGCATCAATAGA
Source organism: Temnothorax curvispinosus (assembly GCF_003070985.1). NCBI lineage: Eukaryota > Metazoa > Arthropoda > Insecta > Hymenoptera > Formicidae > Temnothorax > Temnothorax curvispinosus. Next base: position 2,283 of record NW_020221768.1, read on the forward strand.
GAGAGAGAGAGAGAGAGAGAGAGAGAGAGAGTAGAAAACTCAACTCCAAAGTTTGTACAAGTATTTCTGAATCACCCCGTATACGACACGAGTTCATAAAGGGGTGGAGGGAAGAATAACTCCCGTATCGATCGTTTCTGACCTAATGGCCTAGTGACCTCTAAAACAAACTTGTTGCTCATGCGTCCATCTCTTTTTATACACAGATAGAAAGAGATAGTTACATGAAACTTTTCACTTTTCACTTTTCATGTTTCCTTTATATTAGGAGAAAAGAAAGTTTTTTAAACGTCCGAAAAAATGAAACTTGCTCTCAGCCAAGTTCTAATAATGTGCAAGTAGTGCGATGGACAAATATATGATGTAGGTACGGTTATCTTTAAATATATAGTTTGCATCATTCAGATGCTTTACTGCTTCTAATGTCTCATCATCGTACTGTGCTTGAAATTTTTTGTAAATGTCCGCCGGTTTCACGCCTTAATTCATTCACAAGAAACATAATGATTCGCTATTCCATATATATACGCAGGTTTAGTTGTGAGATTCCGCGACTCGTTATTATACTTTCATAGTACTTTATGATTCCAAAATTATTTATGACTGTGTGTGTGTGTGTGTGTGTGTGTGTGAGAGGGGGAGAGGATGAAAGGAAGTGTGGATAGAGTGAAGAGTGAGAAAAACGAAAAGAGTAAATTGCCTAAAGAGTAAAAGCGGAAAAAGTGAATTGTAAAGAATTGTAAACTAAAAACTGTATCTAAATTGTAAAAAAGAAAAATTTTGAATAGGTGAAAGCGTTTTTAGCGAGAAAATGCGAGAGAGAGAGAGAGAATGAATGAATGAATGAATGTGAATGAATTGATCTTTATTAGCCTTCTCGGCTATTTTTTACAACACATAATCTTACAATAATTCCTCTACATGAGGTATAATATATACTTTTAACTTCCGCTTAAATTGTTCGATCCTCTCGCATTGCCTTATATCAAATGGTAGGGCGTTATACATATTTAGACCTTCATAGAATAGACTCTTTTGTCCGCCCCTCGTTCTACGAAACCGCACCACAATATTCTCAGCCTGTCTTGTTTGTCTGTTACTCACATCACCTACTATTTCTATTTTGTTACCTAATTGTCTAGGCATTATTCCTCTTATTATTTTAAAAATAAAAATGCATACATTATATAATAATCTCTGTTTTATATTCATAAAATGGAGTGCTTGCAGCATCAGGTCTACCTTGGTACGTCGATCACATTGAAGTATAACCCTCATAGCTCGATTTTGCGCAACTTGTAGCCTATTCAGTAATGTGTCACCCATACCAATTAATAACGTTGCACAATACTCAAAGTGAGGTGCTATGATAGACTTATATACAGTACATCGAGTGTACGCCGATATATCATTTCCTATTCTGTTCAGAAAACTCACTTTTTTCCCTATTTTCTTTAACATATAATCACAGTGATTCTCCCAACGGAGTTTACTATCGATCATTACACCCAGATGTTTCGTTATCTCGACACGCTCAATTATAGTTCCATTCAAACTTTTTACTATTATGTCTGTTTTTATTTCTTTTCTTATACTTCTAACTATCATATATTTGGTCTTATCTGCATTCATTTTTAACATATTCACATTCATCCATTCTTCAAGTATACCGAGCACCATATTTAGTTTTATTTCTATTTCCTCACAACTTTCTCCTGTTACACTTGCGGTCGTGTCATCTGCAAATAATCTAAATATACTTCCCTCCGGACAGACTTTAACTATATCATTTATATACAAAATAAACAATAGAGGTCCTAATACTGATCCCTGTGGCACGCCATATACTGTCTCAATTATTTTAGAACACATATCATTGAATCTAACTTGCTGCTTTCTATTACTTAAATACGATCTTATCCATTCCAGTACCACTCCTCTTATTCCATACTGATATAATTTTTCCACTAATCTTACCTTATCTATTGTCTCAAACGCTCTCCTGAGATCCAGGAATAACAACCCCACCATTTTTTTCTCCTTAATTATCAACTTCCATTCTTCGATAAAACTTTGAATTGCTGTCTCACACGACTGCTGTTTCCTAAATCCCGATTGGTATTCGGTTATTATTTTATTGTCATCTAGAAATTTTTCCAACTGTTTTTTTACAACTAACTCTAATACTTTTTCATATATCGGTAACATATTAATCGGTCTATACTCGCTCGCTTTTTTTGGTTTGTTTACCTTTGTATCGGTATTATCGTGGATGTTTTCCATCCTTCTGGAAATTTACCTGTCCTAAGCGAATCATTTATTACCCCTACAAACTCATCTTTTATCACAGGTAGCACCATTTTCAGTATATCACTATTTATCCCTTCCTCTGTTCCGTTCTTTCGTGCACGGAAAAAACAACCATGGTTGAATTAACAAGATGCGTTTTGTTAAGCAATTTTTTGTTGAAATAAACAGAATTTCTGGTTATTGTAATCAAATATTCTGGTACGCAACCAGAATGTTTGGGTATGATACCATTTAGAGTTTGGTTAGTGCGTTTGTAGTAATAATATACAAGTATCTGGTTATTATAACTACAAGGGAAGAAGAGCATAGTTGGATTAACGTGACATGTATGTTTAAAAGAGTAGTGGTGGAATTAAACATAATTTCTGGTTATTATAATCATACATGTCACGTTAATCCAATAGTTTGGTTCACGCGTGTCCAGTAATAACCAGACAAAGTGTCTGGTTATTTTGACCTATTTTGAAACTGAAGCCCGCGCGAAACTATTTTCTTTTGTTTTTTCAACCGCCTCGACGCGCGACATCCCAACCTCGGAGCGCGACGTTGTTGCGTTCACGATAGCGCGGCGTGATCGAGTTTGTGCGATCATCCCTTCGACTTCAAAGCGTGATTGCGTTTGTGCGGCCATCTCTTCACCGCGGCGAGCGGCGGCGGCAACGACGACGACGACGGCGACGACGACTGTCGCAGTGACGGTGATTAAATCGCGCGGACGGTATCGGTACCGGCGGACTCGCGGCGATTCCCGCGTTCTTTCTCGCCCTCCGCGAGACGCGACCTCGTCCCCGTTGGCGAAGGAAACGATATCCTCGTCCCCGTGGCGAGGCGATGTGTGTTGACGTGCACGAGTGAGACCACCTCTCCCCGCGTATCGTTCTTGTCCCGTTTTCGCGAACGTGGGATCCGCGCGAACGAGGGACCCGCGCGGGTGGATCGTTTTCTGGAGTGGCGGCGACGAGAACGACGTGTGTGCGCGCGGCAACGACGACGACGACGGCGACGACGGCTGTCGCAGTGACGGTAATTAAATCGCGCGGACAGTATCGGTACCGGCGGACTCGCGGCGATTCCCGCGTTCTTTCTCGCCCTCCGCGAGACGCGACCTCGTCCCCGTCGGCGAAGGAAACGATATCCCCGTTCCCGACGTTCCCGTGGCGAGGCGATGTGTGTTGACGTGCGCGAGTGAGACCACCTCTCCCCGCGTATCGTCCTTGTCCCGTTTTCGCGAACGAGGAACCCGCGCGGGTGGATTGTCTTCTGGAGTGGCGGCGACGAGAACGACGTGTGTGCGCGCGGCCACGACGGCGACGGCGACGTACGACGTGTAGCACCCCCGCGGCCTTCGTTTCGTCCGAGTATATCTGTGCGAGACAATATACAGCTTAGTGCACTAATAAGATGGATACGAAAACGCGTGATTTACTTCGTGAATCTATAAAAATCTGTATACTATAGGATTTAACGAAAACCTTCATGGTTTTGAAGTTCAGGACACTGTAGGTTTAACCGCTGTTAATGTGCCTAATTTATTCAGTCCTTTCCCTGCAATTATAGCATACGTTTGACACTGAGTGGCATTCTTTTAGTTACGACTAAGTTTGCCTTGTAAGCTTTATCAATTTATAAATCAATTTATAAATTGATAAAGCTTACAAGGCAATTTATCAATTGATAAAGCTTAAGGTTTATCATTTTATATATTAAGTTTAATTAGTTAACTGCGAACGGTTTCTGTTTTATTATATTGTAAAAGAGACGTGAATAAATTACTTTCTATAAAAATACTACAGTAATTTTATCATATATATGTAATCTTTTATTTTACCCTGACACGAATAATATACAACCTTATTTCATATATATATTTATATACATTAATAAGGTTGTATTATTCGTTTAATGCAAGTAGAAAATAAACGTAAAGCAATAATGCATAAAATTATATTAACCTTACTATTTGGATAAATGAACCAGATTGCAGTTGTTCATCGAACAAAAAGTCTGGTTACATTAATGAGATATTGTCATCGTATTACAATTAAACGTTTTGTTGTTCTAATCCAATTTTGTCCGGTTACTTCAACCAGAATGCGACTAACCAAATTTGTCTGGTTATTTTAATAAAAATTATGGATCGTTCATTTCTCACCAAACAGTCAGGTTGTTTCAACCAGATTTCCAATTATTTCAACCAAATTTTTTTTTCCGTGTGGTAGTTCCCTAACGATTTGTTCCAAATCACTTGCACTAATTGGCTCAAAATTTTCCATAATTCCCTTATTCTCAATTACATAAATAGGTCTCCTACCCGTGCCTTCTCTCCCCTTATTACTAATAGATTGCACAATGTTGCTAATACTTTTTACATAATATATATTAAATTTATCAGCTATATTGCATCCTTCTATGTCTCCTAATATTTCAAAATCTACATTATCGATGTTCTCTGAACCCCTTTGCTCACCTTTAATTAATTCTTTTAAAGTTTTCCACATTTTTGTGGGATCACTCCTATTATTATCTATCATATTCTCATAATATTCTTTCTTTTTTGCCCTGATAAGTTTAACTACTGCATTTCTTTCATTTTTGAAAAATTTCCAGTCCTGTTCTTTACCTGAGTTTATTGCTCTACTGTGAGCCTCATCCCTTCTATCTGCTGCCATTCTAATTTCATCTGAATACCACATTTTCCCTTCCCATATTTTCGGAATCTTAAACTTTTTGTTAGGTGCTACAGTATCCAATACACTTACTATACTATTAACAAATCTCTCCGCCCTTATGCTTATATCTAGCCCTTGACCTTGCTCAGTTCTTTCTTCCATTATTCTAAGAAATTCATCTGCATTAAATTTACTATAGTCCCTGCCTCTAAATTCTTTATATTTACTTCTATCTTTAT